>NC_053036.3:96967474-97270505 GCF_002575655.3 Aegilops tauschii subsp. strangulata | reverse complement strand
CTTTCAACAGTGCGGCACCCCGAACTTATAGCACTATATGCATCAGCTCCGAATCATGTCTTGGGTCTACAGTTGGGTTAGCCCGACTCCCTTGTTTTGGTACCTTACGTTCCGTTATGTCGGCTAAGGTAGCGCAGGGAGAACTACTGCGATTGTGTCCTGGTTCTTCCGGACGAGCATCTCAGTAGATAAAGCCGAAAACTGACCGGCATGATGTGGCGAGAGCTGGTCGCTGTTCGAGAGGTCTTAAAATCCTTAAAGATTTTTCCGCTTTAGGCGTGGAATCGGCTTCGTCCGATCTAGGCGTATATAGCGCCCCAATTCAGCCTTCCGGATTCTAGGGGCTTCGCCGAAATTTAAAATTGTAGACTTCTATGGCTAAGTGAAAGTTATAAAGCCGCATAGTCTGATTGCCTTGTTCGCTGCGCCGGATACCTCCTTAAGGGACCAAACATTTGGATAAAGAGTGTCCGGGTTTTCCAGGAACACCCAGTACTAGTTATGTGGGGGCGGAAGCCGACGACTGGCCTACTTTGAGAATTTTATAAACAGCCGCACAGAAGGTAATATTCTAAATACAGAAGTGCTACATAGCGCAAGTAAGTTCGTCCTTAAATTACAAACATGACAGAAGTGAATTCATTCAAAAATTGTGTCCTTGGTACATTCATCGGCCACAAGATGAGCGCCCTTCATAACGCCATCGTAATAGTTCTCCAGATAGCGATGCGCCTTGCCCTCGGGCGGCCCGTCCTTCACCAGCTTCTCCGCATCCAGCTTGCCCCAATGCACCTTCGCGCGGGCAAAGGCCCGGCGGGCACCCTCAATGCAAACGTATCGCTTGATGACTTCGAGCCGTGGACAGGCATTTACCATCCGCTTGATCAGGCCGAAGTAGCTAGCCGGCAGGGGCTCACCAGGCCACATCCGGACTATGAAATCTCTCATAGTCACTTCGGCCACCCTGTGGAGTTCGACCAATTGTTTCAGTTGGTCACTCAGAGGCATTGGGTGTTCGGCCCCAGCATACTGGGACCAGAACAGCTTCTCCGTTGAGCTCCCCTCTTGGGCACGGTAGAACTCCGCGGCATCTGATATGCTGCGTGGCAGATCCGCGAATGCCCCTGGAGAGCTCCGAATTCGACTGTGCTTTCTCGGCTTCGGCCTTGGCGTCTTTCATACTCACAAGGGCCTTCGCAAGCTCGGCCTCTTTCATCTTCAGATCCTGCTCCACGGACTCGAACTTCTTGCCGAGGTCCCGGAGCTCTTGTTGTACCTCGCCCACTCTAGCATCTTGCTTTCTGCGCTCTATGCGTTCCAAGGCCCCCTTATCTTCGGCCTCGGACAACGCTTTCTTCAGAGAGGCCACTTCGGTGGTGGCCCCTGTTACGAAATCACGACGTTTCGTCGTTAGCATAACCAATTTTATATATCCTTCATTATGTGAGAACGGGGAATTACTCACCTTTGTTCTCTTCGAGCTGCCTCTTAGTGAGGTCGAGCTCTCCCTGTGCCCGCTCCAGGTCCCGCTTCAGTTCGGCGACCTCGGCTGTGCGGGCAGCAGCGGCAACCAGCACAGCCTGCTTATTCACATGAATACTTATTGTTAGACTCCTGCGGTTTATAATTGACCCTCCGTTTGGCTTTTCTTTTCGAACACCAAACAGAGTATCAGGGGCTACTACCTATCGGGTGGTAATTTTACACATTTTTATTACTTACCTCAAAGCCTGTCAGGAGGCTGGTACACGCTTCGGTCAGTCCGCTCTTGGCGGATAGAACCTTCTGAATCACCGCACCCATAAGAGTACGGTGCTCGTCATCTATGGAAGCGCTGCGAAGCGCTCCCAGCAGACTATCCGATGCCTCGGGCGTGGCGGAAGTCATCGGCACGGACGGCTCGCCCTCCCTGGTGAGGGGCCGCCTGCCAGCATCCGGGGCCACTGAAGGCTCCGGCTCAGTATCCGGATGAGAGTCCGGCTTGCTGCGGCTCTCATCAGGACGATCCGCGGGGATCTTGAACCCCGCGTGTCCGACATCTGGAATTCCGCCTCCGGGCGTCTCTAGAGCCACCTCCCCCCGCTCTAGGAGCCTTCGGGACAACACCTCTGTGTCATCTGCGGGTTGAGGAGTAGTGGCCGTCGGGAGCGAGTTCATCACTGAAACGCTCAGGGATCCATCCGAAGATGATACCTCAGGATGAACCCTGGCCGGACTGCATATATGTTCGGCGTTATAAAAAGACTATGAAGTAAGGTCACGATAGAGTGCGGGGGCTTATGATCGCGCTAGGGGCTTCCCCCTGGGCAGCCACCCCTCCTTGCTATGGGCGGCTGTGGCGGAGTAGTCCGGAAGGGACACCTTTCCCTTCTTGGACGTCCCAGCCTCCCCCTCCGGGGCGGCTTTCCTCTTCTTCTCCCCCTTAGTGCGGGGAAGCAGGGTTTCCTCCTGTTTCCCCCCGCCTCCGCGGGAGGAATCAGTCTCGTCGTCATCAGACGATGAGGGTATGACGGCCTTGCATTGAGGGCCTTTCCTGGCCCCCTGGTCCGCCTTCTCAGGCCCCTCATCCTCTCCGGATGGGGTGGCCCCTCCTTCTTCTTCCTCCCCTTCGTGGGAGGAGAGCGCCTCATCGTCTTCGGACGAGGCTTCCGATGTGATCTTACGTCGGAGACCCTTCCTGGTCCTCGGGGCCTTCTTGGCGGCCTTCTTCTCTGGCACCCTGTAGGGCGCCGGGACTAGCATCTCCATCAGGAGAGCATCGGCCGGACCTTCGGGGAGCGGAGCCGGGCAGTCAATCTGCTCCGCTATCTCCACATAATCCTGATCAAACATGCACAATTATTTAATACTCCCTCATGAATATATTGGGAAGAACAGAATCTGGTGGTAGTCAGAACACTCACCGGACGAGGAGGTCGCACGGCATGAAGACCATGGTCCTAAAATATGGGAGGGGGAACTTTGGAGGCCTTGAATAGTGCCTTCCATGCGTCTTTGTGCTTCATGCCGTAGAGCCTCTGAAGCGTCTGGTGTTCGGCCGGGACGAACTCCCACAGATTGAATGTCCGCCTTTGGCACGGAAGAATCGGGCGAACAAGCATGACCTAGATCATGTTGACAAGCTTGATGTTCTTGTCCTTCATGCTCTTGATGCAGTTTTGGAGCCCGGTCAGCTCGGTAGGTTCGCCCCAGGCCAGGCCCTTCTTTTCCTAGGAGGTGATCCGCATAGGGGTTCCGGATCGAAATTCGGGGGCGGCCGCCCAGTTGGCGCCGCGCGGCTCGGTGATGTAGAACCACCCCGACTGCCACCCTTTCACGGTCTCCGCAAAGGAGCCATCAAGCCAGGTGACATTGGGCATCTTGCCCACCATGGCCCCTCCGCACTCCGCTTGCTGGCCGCTCACGACCTTCGGCTTCACGCAGAAGATTTGCAGCCACAAGCCGAAGTGAGGCTTGATGCGGAAGAAGGCCTCGCACACGACGATAAACGCCAAGATGTTGAGGACGAAATTCGGGGCTAGATCATGGAAATCTAGCCCGTAGTAGAACCTGAGCCCGCGGACGAAGGGGTGAAGTGGAAACCCCAGTCCACGAACGAAATGGGCGAGAAACACGACCCTCTCGTGGGGTCCCGGGGTTGGAATGACCTGCCCGTCGTCTGGTAGCCGGTGCGCTATGTCCGCGGCCAAGTATCCGGCTGCCCGAAGATTTGCTATGTGCTTCTCCTTCACGGTGGAAGCCACCCACTTGCCTCCTGCTCCGGACACCTTTAGCTATGCGGAGAAGACTTGAGCTAGAGCGCTGGAGCTCGAGGGGGCAACAGCGGGCCAAGGAGGAAGAAGGCGTGGGTAAAAATGGGGAACTCTTATCCCCTTATAGAGGCGACGAAAGTGGTGCGCCTCCCCGCTGGCCCGTTGAGGATCGCTTATTTCCCAAGCGCCACGATTGATGGCATGGGGGGATTACCCATACCCGTATTGATGAGAATCCCGTGATAAGGGGACACGATCTCTGCCTTGACAAGACGTGTCAAGGAAACTGCCTCGCAATATGCGCTGTGGCTGGTGAAGGAAAACGGTTCGAATTACCCGACCGTAATGACATATCACGTTGTCTAAAAAAGTTGTCAGCAGATTGCATTGTGAAATATCATTCTCTCTACGGCGGTATGTGAAGATCATTTTGTAGATCCGGACACGGTCTACGTGTTCGATGGTTACTTTGGAGTATTCGGAGAAGGAACCCGCCTTGCAATGCCGAAGACAAGACTGCGCGCCGGACTCATCGTCATTGAAGCCTGGTTCAGGGGCTACTGAGGGAGTCCTAGATTAGGGGGTATCCGGACAGCCGGACTATATACATCGTCCGGACTATTGAAGCGTGAAGATACAAGACTCAAGACTCCGTCCCGTGTCCGGATGGGACTCTCCTCTGCGTGGAAGACAAGCTTGGCAATCCGGATATTGTGTTTCCTTCCTTGTAAGCGACTCCATGTAAACCCTAGCCCTTTCCGGTGTCTATATAAACTAGAGAGGTTGGTCCTTAGAAGGCCGATCACAATTATAGTCATAATCATCATAGGCTAGCTCCTAGGGTTTAGCCTCTACGATCTCGTGGCAGATCTACTCTTGTACTAATCATATCGTCAATATTAATCAAGCAGGAAGTAGGGTTTTACCTCCATCGAGAGGGCCCGAACCTGGGTAAACATTGTGTCCCTTGCTTCCTGTTACCATCAGCCTAAGATGCACAGACCGGGACCTCCTACCCGAGATCCGCCGGTTTTGACACCGACAAGACCCATGTTGGTAATTTCTCGCTCTTCGGAGCCTAATGAATAAATACTGTGAGTCATAGAGTCTTGTTGTGATGCCATGTTGTATTTGCACATATCGAGCATATTGTCTGTATGATTGAAATGCTTGGTATGTGTGGGATCCGACAATCTAGTTGTTTATCCTTGGTAACCTCTCTTATGGGGAAATGTAGTATTGTGCTTCCATGAGCCATAGTAGTCCGCTACAGCCCGATTCACCGGAGTCCGGCTAGCCCAGCACTACTGCTCCGGCACACTTGACTGGCCGGCATGTGATTCAGTTCGTTCCTGTGTCTGTCCCTTCGGGGAAATGTCACGCGGTGACATCCGGAGTCCTGCCTAGCCTGCTACAGCCCGGGTTCCCGGAGTCCTGTTAGCCCAGTGCTACAGCCCGGATTCACACGCTGCTGACCGACATGCTCGATGTTGATTCATGTATGCCTGTCCCCGTAAGTTAGTGCCGCTTTGGGTTCACGACTAGCCATGTCGGCCCGGGTTCTCTGTCATATGGATGCTAGCGACACTATCATATACATGAGCCAAAAGGCGCAAACGGTCCCGGGCCATGGTAAGGCGACACCCGTGGGAATACCGTGCGTGAGGCCGCAAAGTGATATGAGGTGTTACAGGCTAGATCAATGTGGCTTAGGATCGGGGTCCTGACAGCTTTTCATGTCCTTCTGTTGAGAGCTAAGTGTGTGAACACGATTTGGTAAAGGTAGCAGTGAGAGGCCATGTAGGAGTACATGGTGGGTTGTCTCGTTGTAGCCGTCCTTAGGAACTGAGTTCTGTGTTTGTGATCCATGAACAGTTACTACCACACATTGGGTTCCGGTAACTCGACCCCTCTCGACTTATTAATCAACATGATCTCTGTCCATGAGTTGCAACTAGTTTCTGGTGTTTGTAGGTAGTGTTAGTAGTCTACCAAGTGGCACCTGGTACAGGTGGGCTTGGGATAGACTAGGCAGAGTGCCACGGTGTACCAAGCGTAAAACCATCTGTCGAGGTGGGCTTGGGAACCCTGGTCACATCGTTTGGGGCCATGAGAGACACCCCGGCTGGATCTCCTTGTGGATGGAACCCGAATAGGCGATAAACCTGGACTAGAGACTTGTGTGGTTAGTCAGGTCATGGCCGACTCCCTCGCCAGGCTTCCACTTGAAGGTTGCCGAGATACACGTCGTGTACATGGTGGTAAGTGGCGAGAGCGTGTGTGAAGAAGAACACCCCTGCAGGGTTAACATCATCTATTCGAATAGCCGTGTCCGCGGAAAAGGACTTCTGGGTTGCCTATAACAGTTCATAGACAAGTGAAAGTGGATACTCTAAAACTCGCAAGATAAGCGTGAGTGCTATGGACGGCGTTCTCGTAGGGAGACGGGAGCGGATCCATAGTAGTGTATTGATATGGCGAATATGTGGACTCGTGTGCGCCACCCCAAAAGAGTTACTTGAAGTCGTGGGTTAGGATAGCCACCGAGTCAAAGCTGGCTTGCTGTAGTCAAACTCCACCACCCCCTTTATTGATACCGATGCATATGTAGCTAGTTCTGATGTAAGTCTTGCTGGGTACATTTGTACTCACGTTTGCTTAATGTATGCTTTTGCAGAGAGACGTCAGTCTCACTAGTAGTTCCGAGTGGACTTCGACGTTTAGCTTGTTACCTCAGCTACGATCTTGTGCCCTCGGCAGGATCTAGTAGATAGTCAGGCTTCTCAGCCTTTTTCATTTATAGTTGTCTGTACTCAGACATGTTAAGCTTCCGCATGTGCTTTGACATGTATGCTCTGAATGTTGGGTCATCAGACCCATGTTTGTAATTTCTCGCTCTTCGGAGCCTAATGAATAAATACTCTGAGTCGTAGAGTCTTGTTGTGATGCCATGTTCTATTTGCACATATCGAGCATATTGTGTGTATGATTGAAATGCTTGGTATGTGTGGGATCCGACAATCTAGTTATTTATCCTTGGTAGCCTCTCTTATGGGGAAATGTAGTCTTGTGCTTCCATGAGCCATAGTAGTCCGCTACAGCCCGGTTCACCGGAGTCCTGCTAGCCCAGCACTACTGCTCCGGAACACTTGATTGGCCGGCATGTGATTCACTTTGTTCCTGTGTCTGTCCCTTCGGGGAAATGTCACGCGGTGACATCCGGAGTCCTGCCTAGCCTGCTGCAGCCCGGTTCACCGGAGTCCTGTTAGCCCAGTGCTACAGCCCGGATTCGCACGCTGCTGACCGACATGCTCGATGTTGATTCATGTATGCATGTCCCCATAAGTTAGTGCCGCTTTGGGTTCACGACTAGTCATGTCGGCCCGGGTTCTCTGTCATATGGATGCTAGCGACACTATCATATACGCGAGCCAAAAGGCGCAAACGGTCCCGGGCCATGTAAGGCGACACCCGTGGGAATACCGTGCGTGAGGCCGCAAAGTGATATGATGTGTTACATTCTAGACCGATGTGGCTTAGGATCGGGGTCCTAACAGCTTTGGTATCAGAGCCTGACTGCCTGTAGGTTTATGAAGCCAAACTGGTCAAAGTTGAGTCTAGAAATGCTTTAGTTATATAAGGGAATTGATTGTGGAAGGGAACGTAAGGCTCTTTTTACTCCTTTACCTTATGCCCTTCTGATCTGAGTCAGCCTCTTGTTTTCTACGGGGATTAAGGACTAGGCTTCTCATCTTCCCATCAGGATCACGTGTTACTAATCCGTAGACTTATAGGAATGTTGGATTCAAGTCTCAGTTCAGTTCCTACTACTTCCGTGTGTTCATAGCTGGCCTCAGAACCTTGATATTGTGATGCTGAGTGGTCATGCCACTATTTTGCAGGATGTCTCAAATCTTTTGAGCATTTACAACCATTATGCTATCCGAGTCATCCCAGGTTTCTAAACAGTCTGATGCAATTGCAAATTCCTTCTTACCTTTCTGAAGATCCTTTGTGCCAGATCAACCACACTAACTAGTGAGTTGAGGTACTCTGCTGCCTCGGCATTTATGTTGGAGCTATTATTATGAACCTAGATGTCTAGAGTATCACCAGGTAATCTAGCCATGTTTTGTGTTCCTAGTGTGATGATTCTGGCCATTATTCTCGAAAGCATCCCGTGATGCCATTTAGTTAGTAGGCATTCTATTTCTGGGTTCTTGAACCCAAGATTCACTCTACTTAATTCGTGTAGCTAGTGTTTGCTCGTTCCTTTAGGATATTAGTAACCTTTGCGATAGTCCTCGAGGTCTGTGGTATTCTCTTCTTCCAAATACCATGAACTGCATATGGCATAAGTTTTGTTGAACCAAAAGATCGCAACCGAAGTGCTCTTGATGAGTTCTCCGTTATATTGTGGATCTGCCAGTTCTACCGTTCTGCATGGGTTATCCGGAGGAAATGTTGAGCTTTGCTCGACATACTAATCTATGCATCCACAACTCAGAAAGATATATGTTCCTTTGAGTTGTCCCCCTTCAGTTATATTCCGACCTTCATATATCAATTGATAGTCAAGAGTATGTGTGCGATCGTGTTCATCGATGCCTATTATTCTTGTGGTTCGTCAAGCCCTTCTATTCTGGAATGACTAGGAGAAACAAACTCCAGTACCTCATCCATATCTAGGATTGGGTCAAAGTAGTTGTATTCCACAGATCAAAATGTCAATCGAGTTTTTGTTCTGTTCTACCTTGGAGTGTTACCATCTTTATGTCAAGAGTGTCATGAGAATTACACCACCTCTTATGAACTCTTGACGCAGTAATCCTTCTTGCCATCATTGCTCATTCCTTGGTTTCCGTGTTATTGTAACCGGAATGCCGACGGATGAATCGTGATGTGTGAAATCAATACTCCTAGCAACCTCGTTGCTTGGTAGTAAATGGACAATATTCTCATTCTTAGTGTGTTGGTTATTGAATCATCATTCTAAGCTAGATTGTGCTACCTAGTCCTTATTTCCGGTGCACTCTTCGATCAATGAGTTAGGATTATTCAATCCCTTGCTTATTTGATCATACCGTCTTGCCCTGAAAAGCGAGATTGTTCTCGAGCTTAGTAACATATCGGTGGTTCGTGATTTTCCGAATATCTTCTCGGAAGTGTTACTAGGTTGTCACCTGACCGCTATGTTGAGTTCGTAATCAAGTTGGTTTCTTGTAAACCACCCTTCTTCAAGAATCTGTGTTGGATACCCCTGAGCTAGTTGGTCAAGCTAAACAACAACTTGGAGAGTTGGAAGATAAAAGCTTGTCTAACTTAGTTCATTTCCAAAGGGATATCTTGTGTTTGTGTGTGTGTTGAAGAAAGATGATATCTTCATCGATTGATCCTCGTGATCAATTGTCGACGTTATTGTCTTAACCAATCCTTTGATTTGTGTATGGGCTGTCATCAAATCAAATCAGAACCAACGATATTCATAATGTTGTCACCATGTTCAATCAATTGTGGAATTTCATCTATATGGAAGCTTGGATGGATTGTTGTTGAGCCCATCGGCAACATTCTTATCTTCTCCATGACTCGTGTTGAACATTAAGCTAGTGTTGGAAACTTGTGCTAGTATTTTCTTCGTGCTACCTCATGAAGGATATGTTTGGATGAAAGAAGTGACTTCCTCTAAATCATGTGCATTCGATGCAAGTTGCCGCCATGAATTTGAGAAGGTTTATTTCTGCCTCCCCTGGAATCATCCCAAGTTAGTCATGCACGTGCGAAGTGCTCTATGGTTTGATAGGTTGGCCGCCTCCACTCCATATGTGTTCCTAGCACACCAAGCCACTGATTGATTTGTTCAAGGAAAAGAAGTTCTTAAATGCTAATCCTTAAGGACCCAAAGGTACATGCGCAGGACTTCGCTCTCCGCAATGATGGTTCCCAATCAGAACTCGGTAGTGTTTCGTTGTAAGACTACTATGTGGTCATGCATGTCTCGGACAACATGTTCACATGTATGTAGCAGAACCAGCTCATGTTTTGGAGCTTGCTATCGTAGTTCATCTCCCGAGAATCTCGCAACGCCATCTCGTCGATTTGTGTTGCAAACTTTCATTTTTGTCTCTAGACTGGATGTGTTTGGAATATCCTGACACCAACTAGATCTGAATCTCAGGCAGATATGATGGTTGGAAAACTTCCCGAGAACTGTAATATTGGTCTCTCTGTAACCCGGTGAAGTGGATGTCGTGGCCAACACACCCAGCCGGAAGACCTATTATTGTAGTATCCTGATTGAGGAAGTTGGCCACCTCCCCATAAGGATTTCATAGGATTTACTTCCGTAACTGTTCCTTATGGAATCTTGTGCTCCCAAAGTCTGACCTTTTACTTGATGTTCTAGATACCAAACCATATCAATAAATGGGTTACACTAGCACATCAAGGAGAACATTAGAAGCGGAGTGCTAAATGTCTCTCGGTCGATCATCCAGATTTGCTTCTTTGGCATTGCTAAGGAGAAATCTGAGAAAGTGATGTCCTCCTTTGCACCTGCATCCTCCATCACCGTTCATCATAGTAGTATGATGTGTTGCCAGGATCCTCGGCACGGATGTTGGTAAAACCTTGATGAATATGGAAATGCTCAAGTTCTTGAAAGCACGCTCAGTCACTAGGTTATATCCTTGGTATCAACTGGAATGTGCCTTCCATTTGCCGAGTTGTTCTATAACCATAGTTTCCTTTCCAAATTGAGTGTGACATTCTTTTGAATTCTTTCAAACGATCATTTGTGATTGCCTTAGGCTGGTATAAAGAGTTTCAATGATCTCTGACTCAAAAGTAATTCTTTTTGCCACTTAAGGGAATATTTCTACGAGCCACCTTCCCTAAGGTGCCCGTTTATGGAATCATGGCAATTATTTCATCGCTATCTTGAAACCATTCACCATCTCCTCAAGCGTGGAATTGTTGCCTACCAAATTGAACCCCGTCATCTGTTCTTCAATCCCTCCCGAAGTGTGTTTGAACATCTCAGCTAAAGAGGTGTTATATGCCTCATTCCGTGAGTTGATCGTCAGTTGCTCGATCCTCGAGAAGATCGATTTTTCTAGAGTTTCCATTTCTTCTCGTGGTCATGTTGAGTGGAGTTCTCAAGCAAGATGTCAAGATCAAGATGATGCAACGAATCAACATCTTCGAGAAGGGAAGTTGGACCGTGAAGATTGTGTTAGCCTTGTGTCCCCTCTGTCTTCTTACCTCACGTCTCGAATCTCGGGACGAGATTCTTGTTTAGTGGGGGTGAGTTGTCACAGCCCTAGAATTGCTTGTAGTTAATTGCATGAAAGCATTCATGTCATCATGTTTAATTCAAATGAATTTGAATTGGGGATGACCAGACCCTACCACCAAATGAATTCAACTAGGTTCAAAATAAAAATATTTTCAATAAACCCAAAATGCCCTTCAAAAATGTTCATTATTTATGGAAAAAGGTTAAAACCTTTACCAGAGGTCATGCACATTTTTCCAAGGCATTTATGGTCTTTGAATTAATTCAAACATATTTGAATTGGAGCTATTTGAATGCTATATATATTTCAGATGCACCAAAAATGTTGGAAATTGTTAAGGGTCACTGGAATAATTCAGAAGTCACCCATAATTATTTCCAGGATTTTATGAAATGGTTTAGTATTATTACTAAATCAAAACAGAGCAAAAGAAATAGAAAATAGAAAGAAAAATAAAGGCAACATGAAACCTACCTGGCCCCAAACCTACCTGGCGGCCCACTTACCTGGCCCAGCCCACCAGAGCTGCCACCGTCTCCCACCTCACGCCAGAAGGACGCGAGGCGTGTGGCCACCGCGCGCGGGCACGCGCCCGAGCCACCTCCTGCTTCCGCCACTTCTGGAGCCAGCCCCGAGTGCCACGCACTCCCTCTCGACACTCTCGCTCTCTCCCTGGACCCCCTCCCCCCTCCTCTGCTCTCTCCCGCAGCACCACCGAGCGCGTTCGCCGCCGCCGCTCGCCGTAGCCATGGCCACCACCTCTCCCACGCCCCCTGGAGCTGCCCACGAGCTCCGCCTCGTTCCTCTCTTCCTCCTCACCGAGCCTCCCAACGCCAGAAGCCCGGAAAACGTCACCGGAATCGTCGTGTTCACCGTCGGGCACCGGAGATCGTCGCCGCCGATTCGTCGTCCACAGGGCTTCCCGGAGCACGCTGGCCATCCCTACGGCAATGTTGTGATCCCCCGAGCGTTTCCCCCCTCTCCCCGCAGTCAATACCCTCCTCTAGCCAGCCTAGCCACCCGAGCCGAGAGCTCCGTGTCGCCGGCCATGGCGCCGCCGTGGCCAGTGCCCGAACCAGCCGCTCCCGCACGCGTCGTCATCCTCCTCACCTCTCCAGGAGCCGTAGCCACCACCAGATCCTTCCCATGTGCCCTACAGCCACTGCCCGAGCTCACCCGAGCTTCGGCCGCCGCCGCGAGCTCGTCTCCGGCAAGTATAGTGCACCCCAGCCGCCGCTGCCTACTCCGTTGGATGCGGACGAGCATGGGCTCCCTCCTGGTGGTCGCACTGCACCTAACCGCAGCCCCTAGCGCCGCCTAGTTGTAGCTCCGCCGTGTGGAATGGTCGCCGCCGGCCAGAGTCCGGCGATGATGACGTGCCACCGTCATTAGCGCCTAATTAATCACGTAGAGTCACTGACAGTGGGCCCTAGTGCCTGCTAATTAGTTTTGTTAGGTTTAATTAATCACTATTTAGCCACCGTGTCAATGACAGGTAGGACCCCCACGTCAGGTTTGACCTAGACAGGATCAGTTGACCTGCTGACGTCACACTGACGTCAGGCTGACGTAGAAAATCATTTTCTGGATTAAAAACAATTCAGAAATTCCAGAAAATGTTTAAAACTTCTGAAAATCATAGAAAATCAACCGTAACTCAGAATGAAATAAATTATATATGAAAAATGATCCGAAAAATCCAAAGAATCTGGATATGGCACTTTCATGTATGTTAGAACAACTTACAGCTGCTGTTTAGGACAAATAGTATAAGTGGAGTTTGAATTTGAACCTAGTGTTCAAACCAACTCCATCTAACTTGCTGCTAGTTGCATTAACCCAATCAACAACATATTGCCATGTCACATTCATGCATCATATTGTTGCATTGCATTGATTGTATTTCTTCTCTGTTGCCGGTAATTGTCCCCTCTCGATAGACGTGGTTCCGACGATGAGTTCGATGACACCGATGAAGAACTATACTATCTTCAGAAGTGCCAGGCAAGAAAACCCCCCTTGTTCATTCTGATACAATCCCACTCTCTCGCTCCTGCTCTCTTTTACTGCATTAGGACAACAACGATTCAACTGTTACATGCTGCGGTAGTTGAACCCCTTTCCTCTGCATGACCTGTCATTGCCACAGTAAATAGATGAAACCCACTAGCATGAGTAGGATTTGTTTGAGCCCTGATGTGCCTACTCATTCATGCTTGTTTGTCATGCCTGCTACTTCTTAGAGTTGAGTCAGGTCTGATTCATCGGGGATGAATCGGAGGTGTGTGAACATGTCCTATTGTTGAGAGCTAAGTGTGTGAACACGATTTGGTAAAGGTAGCGGTGAGAGGCCATGTAGGAGTACATGGTGGGTTGTCTCGTTGCAGCCGTCCTCAGGAACTGAGTTCTGTGTTTGTGATCCATGAACAGTTACTACCACACATTGGGTTCCGGTAACTCGACCCCTGTCGACTTATTAATCAACATGATCTCTGTCCATGAGTTGCAACTAGTTTCTGGTGTTTGTAGGTAGTGTTAGTAGTCTACCAAGTGGCACCTGGTACAGGTGGGCTTGGGACAGACTAGGCATAGTGGCACGGTGTACCAAGCATAAAACCATCCGTCGAGGTGGGCTTGGGAACCCTGCTCACATCGTTTGGGGCCATGAGAGACACCCCGGCCGGATCTCCTTGCGAATGGAACCCGAATAGGCGATAAACCTGGACTAGAGACTTGTGTGGTTAGTCAGGTCATGGCCGACTCCCTCGCCAGGCTTCCACTTGAAGGTTGCCGAGATACACGTCGTGTACATGGTGGTAAGTGGCGAGAGCGTGTGTGAAGAAGTACACCCCTGCAGGGTTAACATCATCTATTCGAATAGCCGTGTCCGCGGAAAAGGACTTCTGGCTTGCCTATAACAGTTCATAGACAAGTGAAAGTGGATACTCTAAAACTCGCAAGATAAGCGTGAGTGTTATGGATGGCGTTCTCGTAGGGAGACGGGAGCAGATCCATAGTAGTGTATTGATATGGTGAATATGTGGACTCGTGTGCGCCACCCCAAACGAGTTACATGCAGTGTAGTTTAGGATAGCCACCGAGTCAAAGCTGGCTTGCTGTAGTCAAACTCCACCACCCCCTTTATTGATACCGATGCATATGTAGCTAGTTCTGATGTATGTCTTGTTGGGTACATTTGTACTCATGTTTGCTTAGTTTATGCTTTTGTACAGAGACGTCAGTCTCACTAGTAGTTCCGCGTGGACTTCGACGTTTAGCTTGTTACCTCAGCTACGATCTTGTGCCCTCGGCAGGATCTAGTAGATAGTCAGGCTTCTTAGCCTTTTTCATTTATAGTTGTCTGTACTCAGACATGTTAAGCTTCCGCATGTGCTTTGATTTGTATGCTCTGAATGTTGGGTCATCAGACCCATGTTTGTAATTTCTCGCTCTTCGGAGCCTAATGAATAAATACTCTAGTCGTAGAGTCTTGTTGTGATGCCATGTTGTATTTGCACATATCGAGCTTATTGTGTGTATGATTGAAATGCTTGGTATGTGTGGGATCCGACAATATATTTGTTTATCCTTGGTAGCCTCTCTTATGGGGAAATGTAGTCTTGTGCTTCCATGAGCCATAGTAGTCCGCTACAGCCCGGTTCACTGGAGTCCTGCTAGCCCAGCACTACTGCTCCGGGACACTTGACTGGCCGGCATGTGATTCACTTTGTTCCTGTGTCTGTCCCTTCGGGGAAATGTCACGCGGTGACATCCGGAGTCCTGCCTAGCCTGCTACAGCCCGGTTCACCGGAGTCCTATTAGCCCAGTGCTACAGCCCGGATTCGCACGCTGCTGACCGACATGCTCGATGTTGATTCATGTATGCCTGTCCCCGTAAGTTAGTGCCACTTTGGGTTCACGACTAGTCATGTCGGCCCGGGTTCTCTGTCATATGGATGTTAGCGACACTATCATATACGCGAGCCAAAAGGCGCAAACGGTCCCGGGGCATGTAAGGCGACACCCGTGGGAATACCGTGCGTGAGGCCGCAAAGTGATATGATGTGTTACATGCTAGATCGATGTGGCTTAGGATCGGGGTCCTGACATCTGCACTATATTCCGGTATGGCACGTGGACCCGGTAGCTTGATGTCCCACATGTCGGCGAAAGGGACTAGAAGATTTATGAAAGCGAGCGCTCCACTCTTACGACGGAGGAGTAGACGACACGACGGCCCAGTGAACTGTCACTTGTACTGTATAGTACTATAGTTTTGCTGTTTCGCACGATCCATCGATACAAACCCGATTAAACAGGAAAAAAAGGGCGGGATTTTTCCCGCGCGGTAGATGATACTGGCCATACATTTCAAAGGCAATTTTAATGTATGCAAACTGAATAATTATAAGTAACAATATGATATCTAGTAAAACTAAAAACACATATGTTTTATTGTGTTAGAGTGTAGTAGTAGTGCTGTATTGCATAGTTGTTAGATGTAACATGCGAGAACGTGTAGAGATGTAGTTTTGGAGGGCCTACTGAGAGAAAAGCGTAATACGGTCACCGAACTTCAGAATAAGCTGATTACGGTCACTATATACGTTTTGCGGTGATTATATGGTCACTTGCTCATAGTTCAGCATCGGATTGCACTCTGTTGACCGGCCAAATAGTCTGCATGGTGCCATGTTGACTAGTTAAATTGACCACGTTCCTTGTGGGTCCCACCTGTCAGTTCGCATAGGGAAAAGGTCAGATAAACACAAATTTACGCAGGCGCGACAAGGCTCCAACCCATGCGCGGGAATCACCTGGTTGTGTATGTGTCTGTCAGGGCCTGATGTGTGCGCATGCACGTGTAGGTTGAGCACTCTAGCGTGAGAGTGTGTGTTGGTCGTGTGGTGTACTGGTGTGTGGTGTGTGCATGCATGTGTGCGTATGTGCGTGTGAGTGTTGCATGCGTGCGTGGCTGCGTGTGTACGTGTGAGTGTTGCGTGCGTGCGTGGGTGCATGTGTTTGTGTGAGTGTTGCGTGGATGCAGTTTGTGTGCATGCGTGCGTGTGTGTATAATCACCACACCAGCTCCTGTGTGTTAAAACAGACGGCTCAGCATACCAATACAAGGCCACCTTGTCCGCTGTGCCCGCGGTCATGACTTCGAACCACCGTCCAAATATTTTTTTGTCGTTTGTTTTCATTTTTACTAGCAAGATGCCCGTGCGTTGCACGTAACATCAAGATGCATTTGTGTGACTTGTTTATCTTGTGAGAGAAAAGGATGAATGAGGAAAGGCCTTATTTGCAAATGTGGAGAGGTGTGTGGGTACCTTTTTGCAAAATTGCCATAGTTTCTTTCCTATCCGTCAGATATAAATCGAACGGCCTATATTGCAGGATGGCAGGCACACCATCATCACCAACTCTGTTTTTTATAAGAGTGTATTTTACGTATTTTATAAGAGTGTAGATGTAGAGTAGATACAAGTCGACAGGTGGGCACGATGGTAGTGAGATAATGTGATGCAACACTAGAGGTGCCACGTGGAGCGTTTAACTGGTCAACTAGTCATGTCATGAGCGAATACAGAGTTGTACGGTGAGCCCGTGACTGTATAATAACCACTAAACATAAATGGTGACCGTAATGAGTGTATTCTGAAGTCCAATGTACCTATCGTGCTTTCGCTTCAAATACAATGATCGTCATTGCATATATCGCGAGAGAAAGATGAAACATGCGTGAATTTTCTGGGGGCTTACTTTTAGAGGACCTGGAGATAGTTTTGTGTGCATATGTGAAAGGGGCGTACAGGGGGGTATGCGATGGAGAGAGAGAGATGCTCTTCGTTTCTCTTTATTATGACTAACTTTGTATATAGTATAAAAATATACAAATTCACAGTGCGGAATAAATATCATTGCGGGCACCATGCAATGAAAATTAGCGTTCGTACTCCTCCATATAACTTTGTAATGTCGTATATATGTAGAAACTCTAAAATAAATTTTTGGCCACACTTTATTCAATAGGAATGTTGTATGCGAAATAAACGTGAAGAGAGGGCTTTTTATATCAATGGGGTACGTGATGTAACACGTGTGAATGTGTAGTTGATGCATTTGGCGGGGCCTATGGAGGTATGTGTGTGTATTACGTATTCGAGAGAGGCATGGATAGAGGGGCCGACGGGGGGGGGGGCGTGGGAGAGATAGCACTAGAAATGAGAGTGGTCTAGAGACAGAGAGACAAATATGATGTCACGACAAGAGATTCCATTCCCTTGAGTGTGTATATGCAAGGGGGGAGGGAATAGAGGCACCAGGAGAATTTTTCTGTGTGTGTGGTGTTTGTGTTGGTATGTGTGGGTGTGAGAAGATAATGAGACGTGGGGGCAGAGGGTGTGTCACCGCGTGAGGTCCGGTGGGTCGAGGTGAGGCCCTTCGTTCGGTTCCGTCCTGCGCCACATTGTTCGTCCCGTGACACATTTAGGAAGACCCATGGATGACTAGTCGTACAAGAGAAAGATAGCAGAACTGTGAAGGACTCTGTGTCCACTCACAAAGCCGGCTAGGATTTGTAACCCTAGGTTCTCGGACTAAGGTAACCCCTTTATCTCTGATATTACTATTCATCCAACCTAACTTTAAGGGGCATCCTACAGAATGCTCTCCTGGAATCATACTCGTCGATTAGGAAGAGAGGTGTGAGACAATGCATGAGAGACAGGCATAAAGATAATGTCCGTACATGAGACACGTAGGCAGGTCCATGTATATAGAAAGGGTCGATGAGGATTGTGCGTGTGTATGTTTGCGAGAGGACGAGTGCTTGTGATAAAGGTTAGTGAAAACAGTTGTAAATTGTTACGAGAGGGAGGGAGGGTTATATCTAGAGCATGTGTGCGGGAAAGACACCTCGGGAGAGAGTGTGTGAGCATGTGTGAGAGACCACCGATTGAGAGTGAAACTACACGTAAAAGACTGCTCTACACATTGATTAAAGATATAAATTGTATCCAAATATTAGGATGGGATCATGATATTTGCAATTCGCGTAAGGAGCGGTCATTGATCCATCAGACATCTAGATTCTATCGAATTTGAGCATGTCGATGCACATAGTTAGTATTTTGAACTCCAGACAATGCATCGCTTTAGCAATCGGATATAAACGTGAGTATAGTTCATGTTGTGTGTGTAAAGCACATTATACATACGAAAGTTACACAATGGACATTATAAATAGCTACCTATGAACTAGCATACATTTGAATTCAACTTAAGGTGGTTTAAAAAAATCGACTTCAACATGAAGTCCATTCAATTATTTGAATTTGATATCATGGCATTTGTAAACCATACCTAAATTATGGGGGCACCAATCTTTGCTCTGATTTTGTACATAATAGCATATGTAGTCGTGTACAAAATAGATTCAAATTTAGCTCCTGCATTTCAAATAATCGTAGTTATAGGATTTTCAAGTGTCAAAATTTCAAAAAGAAGCGGATAATTTAATCAGGTTTTCAAACATACAAGGTCAAATATAACATTGTCTATTTAGGTCAATCCTCATAGTTCAAGAGTACTCTAAACATGAATGCTTGTGTTTCAAAATTTCGAACGAAGTGCCAAAAGAGCCTCTACTCGCCCGAAACTGCGTGAGACCAATGTTTGGTAGTACAAGGAAATTACTTTTCTAATAACTCCGACCCGTGAAACCTACCGGCCTGACGTCCAAAGGTCTAAACCGGGGTAGGTTTGTAGCTTCATCTAGACGCCACGCAACTGCCTCCGAAAAACATTCATACACAATGGCCGCCGAAGCACACATGCGCGCGGCCGAAATCGCTCCCGCCCACTATTTGGGACACCTGGGATTACCATCCTACCCCCGACCCGCAGTAGGTCCGAAATTTAATAGGGGGGCAAAGTTTGTACTTTCCCCAAATTTCAAACAAGCGTGTCCCATCTTCTGTTCAAAAAAGCCAAAAACAAGCGTGTCCCAGACCGAAACATGGTTCCCCCCACCCGTCTGATTCCCCATTCGTACTCCATGGGCGCCAAAACTACCTCTCCACCAGCCGCGAAACCCCGGCGTCCTCCGTCCGCCACCCCATCCCACCCATCAACCGCCGCCCTCCTCCATCACGCCGGAGCCGATACCCCGACGTCGTCGTCCACCGCAACCTCAACCGCAATGCCCTCCACGACTAGTAGTTGAAGCCGAGGCCGAGCCGTCCGTACCCGAGCCAGTTCAACCACGCCGTCCTGCGCCTCACCGCTGCCGCTCCAACTTCGCCGCCCTCCACCGCACCGGAGTTGTTCCTGCTACGCCGTCCTTCGCCGCCACAGATCTGCTTCCCCTCCGCCGACATACGGCCACGGCAACACAGTCAACAATTTGGCCATGGGTTCGTCCAAGCCTGCACCCTCCAGAACATCGGTTTCCCCGGTAAAAAGAAGAAGATCGGTGCGACATGTGGAGGTGACCACACCGGCAACCAAAAAGGTACTCCTCTTCCCTTATTCGTGCAAATCTTATGTCTCTGCTTGCACTGTATTCATCCCACAGAAGACACTAGTTGACCGCTTCTTCTTGATACTAGATGTTCCTAGTAACTCGCGATGCACAAGGTTTCTCCTCATATACTATTTCACCTTAGCTAGAGGTCCGTCGCCCCCCTGAATTTCAATTTCTGGCCAGTTGATTCCCAATTAACGGAAGCATTCCCCGGCGTAACAGGTGCTAGTACGACTATTACGCCAGGGAAGCAACGCCTTGGTGTTTATCTTAGGGGCGTGTGCGGCCTAGAGCTACTGGCGCCTGATCTGGAGGTCGGCCGGTATTAAAGGGATGGCCTGGGGGCGCTGCCAAACACGGCGGTGGTGTGAGGTCGATGGGAGGGCGGGGCGGCGGAGGCAGGGGTCTGGGCCGGTGGTCGCTGTTGGTTCGAGAAAGATCGTCAACAGTGACTGGCGGGAGGTAGACGAAGGCCATCTGCCCGTTCCTTATAGATCGGACGGTTCATTAAAAAAATCGACTGACCTATTTATTTTCAGTCGACTGTTATCTTAGATATGACCACATGTGGTGGTGTGCTGGAGGAGTACCTGCATTTCCTGTGCTCATATATTACAAAATCATACGGAGTAGAATCTAATTTTGTTTGCCATGCAATGTTGTAGAGCTAACATATGTCTCCTGTCATTTATTTTTCAGCCACCTGCTATCTGCTACTTTTACAGTGCACTAGTTCTGCACACACTTCACCCATACTCTCACTATTGTGTTTTTATGCAAGGGTATTTCAGAGTCTGCCTCGAGAGAAGCAAAAAAGAAAAGAGACAAGTCGTGCCAGCTTTCTACGCGGCTAGGCACGGCACATTACTGCGCTATAAAGGGTGCAATGTCAGCAGATGGAGACGGTAAATGTAGCTCTGGAGTTGATGACCTCGCTCGCAATGAACCACCATCCCAGGTGCTTGCTTTAACTTCGCGGTGTCATATGTGGTTGCATGTTCCATATGGTGTCTAGCTTGTATTCGAAAGGCCGAAGTCGGTCTGTATTAAGATAAGGAAAGATATTTTTTACATGAACCACCATCCCATGAGCACCAGAAGACAAATAGCTAGTCAGGGCACTGGCCGAGCCAGTGACAAGCCCAGCAAAGACAGGCATCACCTGGAAGCCAACTAAAAAGCCGCGATGGTGGCAAAGCAGCCCGCCTCCCACCAGGCTCTCAGGTCCTAGATGATCATGTTCACCACTCCAGCCGGATGTCTAGCTTGTATTGCTTCCAATTTGGTTAAATTGCATCTGCTTAGCTTACACATCATACCTTTGAATATGACATGCCTTTCTTTTTTTGGTACATACTAGTACATCTGTGTATTAACCATGTTCTTACATCAAACTAATGTTCTTGTGTATCCCTCATCAATCACTTATGACGAGGCAGGCAGGCAAGGGGACTACTCCTGATTTAAAGAATGCAGCGTCAGCCTCCCGACATGATTCTCAAGAAACAGAAATGCTAGATGAAGATAGTGAACGTAGCTCTGTAGTTGATTACAGCATTTCCCCTACACTAGCATCGCAGGTGCTTGCTCTAACTTGGCAGCGTGATATGTAGTTGCATGTTGCATATGGTGTCTAGATTGTAATTCTTCCAATCTGGTTAAACTGCATGTGCTAGTCTGCTTAGCTTATACATTATACCTGTTAATGCAACATGCCTTCCTGTATTTAGTACATAGTACATCTGTCTATTAAGCATGTCCTTACATAAAACTATTGTTTTTTTGTATCCCGCATCAATCAATATGACGAGACACCTTTAGTATATGCAGTGCGATATTAGTTGCATCTTTCATATGATTTATAGCATGCGCTGCTTCTAATTTGTTGAAATTCCATTTATGATGGGACGCTTTTAACTTGGCAGAGTCATATTGGTTGCATCTTTCATGTGGTGTCTAGCTTGCATTGCTGCTTATTTGCTGGAATGGTTTCTGCTTAGTTTACACAAACAGTTGTGAACATGCCATGCCGTCCTGTTTTTCGTACATATTCCATCCTGGTATCATGTGTTTGCCTTACATCAAAGTAGTGATTGTCAGTATCATGCATGAATGAGTTCTGAAGAGAGAATTTTATTGCTTTTTCTTGTCGGTTTTACTTGACAATTCAAAATCAATAAAGCGGAAGGAAGTTAGCAAGGCAGCGGATAAAGGTGCTCCTTCCGAACGGAGGGCCTCTACAGTTTCTACTCCTCCACACCCCCAGGATGATTTCCAAGACAACACATGCATAGACACTCAACAAAGATGTGTTTATGATGAGCACGTCTCCCCTAGTGCAGCATCACTGGTGCTCCCTCTAACTTGGCACTGTTATATGTGGTTGCATGTTATGTGTGATGTCTAGCTTGTATTGCTTCTAATTTTGTTGAATTCCATCTGCTTACTTTACACATTATACTTGAATAAGACACGAGTTCCTGTTTCTAGAACATACAATATCTGTCTATCACACCATGTTTTTACATCAAATTACTACTGTTGTGTAACCTGCAACAATCACTTATCATAAGACACGTTTGACTTTGGAGTGTGATATAGGTTACATCTCACATTATTTTCTAGCTTGTACCACTAATTTGTTGAAATGGCACTTATGACGAGACAGTTTTAACTTGGTAGAGTGATATTCGTTGCATCTTTCATATGGTGTCTAGCTTTCATTGCTTCTAATTTGCTGAAATGCCTTCTCCTTAGTTTACACATCATAAGCTGTGAATATGCAATGCCACTAATGACGAGAGACCTCTAATATGGTAGTGTGATGTTGTTTGCATCTTGCATATGATTTATTTCTTGTACTGCTTCACATTTGTTTAAACGCCATTTATGATGGGACACTATTAACTTGGCAGAGCGATATTTGTAGCATCTTTCATATGGTGTCTACCTTCCATTGCATTGCTTCTAATTTGGTGAAATGTCTTCTTCTTAGTTTACACATCATAGTTCTGGTTATCTCTTCCGTCCTGTTTTTCTTACATATTACATCCTCCTATCATGTGGTTGTCTAACATCAAAGTTGAGTTCGTCTGCATCACGCATCAATTTGTTCTGAAGAACTAAATTGTTATTCGTTTTTCTTGTTGGCTTGACTTAACATGGCACAGAGAAAGAGGAAGAAACACAGAATGGCAGGGAATGAGAAGCGGATGAATCCTGCAGATTCTGCTGGTACTGATGGTGCAATAGAAGGTCAAAGTCCAGCGGAAAATTCTATAAACAAGGCATCCCATGCTACACGAGTTGCAAAAAAAGCCAAACAGAAACAAATAGCTGCCACCAAACAAGCAGAGACAGCCCTAGTTCTTGCAACACCTACCACAGTACTACCAGCTGCATGACTCACTCGTGCGTCAACTGAGCTAGCAGCACGTTCCCAAGCTCCCTTGCCACCTGACACTACTTCCCAAGCACTCTTGACACAAGACGAGTTGGCAATATCAGATGAACCTTGTGAGCTTCAACAGCAAGAAGGTAGTTGCTGGAGTCAAGTTACAGTTGCATGCTTCTTTATATGTAGTGTCACAGTTTGATGTACACTAACACTTCCTATGTTCGTTGTTGGACTAGCACCTAGGCGCAAGAGGAAACAAACATTAGGGATAATGCTCGATAGGTTAACTAAATCTAGAGGAGGAAGAATGGAGATCCGTTTTGAGGAAGGTTTAAAAAGGCCACGTGATGCTACAGAGTCAGCCAAGTTAGTATCAGAGGCAGCGGTTGCCGTTAGGTGTCATATACGTATCCTCCCGACATGGATTCAGTACAGGAATGACAAAGACGAAACCCAGTTCAACACCTTCCTCGACCATTTATCTGTAAGTATGGTTATATATGGAAACTAGTAATATCGTCTTGCTCTGTCCCATACTTTCTAGGTTGCTGATAATGAGACTCCCATAATTTTCAACAGATGAGGTTCAAGTTGGATAGCCAAGATGATGCAACCAGACAAGCTTGCACCCATGTTTTCAAGTCTGCTCTGCGATAGTATCAGTATAACTTGAGGAAAACTCACTTTGAAGGCAAGGCTAACAGTGAACTTTCCCAAACATCTCTAGTGGAAAATATATCGGATGAAGACTGGAGGGGCCTTGTTAAACACTGGTCTAATCCGAAGTATCAGGTACATTATATATATGTGATCAGATCACATGTTGAAGTCCTATTTACGCATGTGCCACACAAATCTATCTTCTTGTAGGTGAACTGTTCAAAGAACAAGGCAAACCGTACGAAAGTGAAATTCCAACAGACGACAGGATCTCGTAGCTATATTGCACACTGCGAGGCTCTTGTAATTAGCTGTTGTTTCACTCTTTTCGCTGTACCATATTATCAGATCTATATTGACTTGTTCGAAATGCAGAGGAAAGCCCGCAACGACCAAAAAGTACCTGAACCAAATGTTGTGGAAATCTTCAAGGACTGTCACACCAGCAAGAAAAAGGGCATGACTACACCAGTCAAAGCCGCTGTTGTAAGTCCTTAATCCTCATGCCTTTTAACTACTACTTACTCTGACTTCTGCCTTGAACTGCATGGTTTGCAGCCAATGTCTATTACTCTTTTCAATTTTATACACAATTGTCTTAGCGTATCATTGCACCTTACAAGGTTTAAAAGAGAGGAGTGATGTTCCTTTGATCTTAACCCGTAATGTAGTTCCGTGCTGGACTTGCCCACACAACGTTACAATTGCATGTTTGTCTGTTCTCAGTTGTTTTGTGATATGAATTATGTCATACTATGCTTACCGTATTATAAACTTCGTCTCTTTATCCTTAGCCCTCAATACAATGTGAAAAATAGACAATACATTAGCGATGGTACATGGTCATATGTTTGGAACCTGGTTTTATTATGTACTTTGCAATAAAATACAACTAATATTTTACATGGGTTCACCAGAATAAGTTATGTATATAGACCAAAGCTATTTTGTTTGGTTTTGCTGCCTCCTTAATATCTTCTGTTCTGGTACTACTAATGTAAAACCTCAACTTTTCAGCGAGCTATGGAAAAAATGGTGGAACCTCCACCTTCTGAAGGTGGCGAGGCAACTATAACCGCAATGTCAGCTCTTGCTACAGTGGGTCAGTACCTGTCCACTAACAGTGCCAAAAGCACGTTCCTGCGTAATACTGGGTTGGTTGTTAAGGCAATATCGTCCAAACTGCCTCATGAACAAGATATACAAGCTCAAAGCAATGTTGTATCTGCGCTCCAGACACAAGTCCATTCCCTAACAGAGACCCTTTGTGAAACAAGGAGAAACATTGCTCAATCGTCAAGATATGCATGGTTTTGAAACCAGACTATTAGACATTTCCTATGTTATTCAGGAGCCTAGGGGAAATGAAGGCGAGTGTTATGGTGCTCCATCGGACAATACAGCATGAAAACATAACAGTCAGGTCAAATGAACTGAGCTTCTGAACTTCTGGTGGTGCATTTATGTACTAGACTGTTAAGTTTTATGCCAACCTTCCTTTTGTTATATAGTTGTAATTTGTTTTGGTGCGATACAAAATTTATTCTTAACGTGCAGCCACCGGCTGAAGAAAACAGCAAGCCATTTTTGTATGGTGTAGGGTGTTCCCTATATTTGCACTCGTGGCGATCTTTGATGCCGAGTGGATGTAATCTGTGCAATCGCCTTAATAGCCTAGCGTTAGTTTCGGCCTTATTTATTCCCTAGTCTTCTTTTTCCCTGGTTTGCTAGTGGCCGCAACTACCATGGGCCATATACGGGCCGTAGGATCCATGGGTCTCCTACGGGCCGTCGATAAATGGGCCTGTAATCGGTGGGCCTCGGGCCGTCGGATAAATGGGTCTACATGGGCCGTAATCGGGCGTAATTGGTATCGGCCCAGCACGGTAACCGACCGTTAACAGGCCGTTGGACAGCAAAGGCTTAATTCTGTCACAGGCATAACGGGTCGTTAATGGGCCAGAATATAGGACGGGCTGGAAACGGCGCAACGGGTTAATAGGCCAGAAACGGGCCGGCTCATGCCATGGGCCGAATTTGGCCCATTAGGGGAACGGGCCAGTAACGGGCCGACTCTTGCCATGGGCCGGATTTGGCCCATTAGGGGAACAGGCCAGTAATGGGCCGACTCTTGCCATGGGCCGAATTTGGCCCATTAGGGGAACAAGCCAGTAACGGGCCGGAAGTAATCGAGGGCTGAAAAGGAGCCCAAGAACGTATGGCCGTCAATAGGCCGAAAGCTAACACGGGCTGGAAACGGCCCATGTAAATCACGGGCCGTTAACGGGTACAATGAAAATTACTGTTCATTATGGGCTAGAGTCACCGTGGGCCTGTAAAGGGCCGAAAGATACGAAGGCCTCATATGGGCCGAAAGACGTCGTGGGCCACACATGGGCCGAAAGTGAAATGGGCTGGTGTTATATTCGATGGCCCACATGACGTTGTTGGGCTGATTTCCTTTAGGGCCTAACGGGTCGTGAGTTAACGGGCCGTAAAATGGGCTATTTGCGAAGAGACCGTTAACAGGCTTTTCATGGGCCAGCCCGTTAACTTTTGACCAAGTCAAACGGGTCGGCCTTGTAAGCTAAATGGGCCGGTGGTGGGCCGTGGCACGTGTCGACATATCATAGGCGCCTATCTGACCCACTGACGAGCTGACACGTGTTTCGTCCGGCCAATAAGAATTTTACACGTGGAAATTTCCCATTGGTCGGGGCTGTTAACGGGTTATCGGATCCAAAACCCGACCCGATAGCTTAACGGCATTCCGTTACGGTGGATTCCACATGTCGGTCACCCTTGACGAAAGCACTTCTGTGACGCGCGATTTATCGTCATGGAAGTGGACACTTCCGTGATGATAATTTTGGTAATGTCATGGAACACTTCTACAACAGCACAGGTGTGACTATCTTGATTCTGTCATAAAATCGTCATGGATGTACATGCATGACAAAAAACGCGACCTACTGTGACAAACACGTATCATCACGGAAGTGTATTTTTTTGTAGTGATTATGTCTTCTCAAAATAACATGGCCAAAGCAAGCTATCCCTACAAAATCATATAGTCTGGCTATGCTCTATCTTCATCAAACAAAATATTTAAATCATGCACAACCCCGATGACAAGCCAAGCAATTGTTTCATACTTTTGATGTTCTCAAACTTTTTCAATCTTCACGCAATACATGAGCGTGAGCCATGGATATAGCACTATAGGTGGAATAGAATGGTGGTTGTGGAGAAGACAAAAAGGGAGAAGATAGTCTCACATCAACTAGGCGTATCAACGGGCTATGAAGGTGCCCATCAATAGATATCAATGTGAGTGAGTAGGGATTGCCATGCAACGGATGCACTAGAGCTATAAGTGTATGAAGGCTCAAAAAGAAACTAAGTGGGTGTGCATCCAACTCGCTTGCTCACGAAGACCTAGGGCATTTTGAGCAAGCCCATCATTGGAATATACAAGCCAAGTTCTATAATGAAAGATTCCCACTAGTATACACTACAAAAAAATACACTTTCGTGATGATACGTGTTTGTCACAGTAGGTCGCGTTTTTTGTCATGCATGTACATCCATGACAAATTTATGACAGAATCAAGATAGTCATACATGTGATGTCGTAGAAGTGTTCCATGACATTACCAAAATTATCATCACGGAAGTGTCCACTTCCATGATGATAAATCGCGCGTCACAGAAGTGCTTTCGTCAAGGGTGACCGACACGTGGCATCCACCGTAACGAAACGCCGTTAAGCTATCAGGTCGGGTTTTGGATCCGATAACCCGTTAACAGCCCCGACCAATGGGGATTTCCCACATGTAAAATCATCATTGGCTGGAGGAAACACGTGTCGGCTCATCGCTGGGACAGATGTCATCCACTCATTGGACAGAAGGCGCCTATGATACGTCGACACGTGGCACGGCCCAACAGAGGCCCATTGCTGTGAAAAGGCCGGCCCGTTTGACTTGGTCAAAAGGTGGCGGGCCGGCCCATGGAAAGCCTGTTAACGGCCTGTTCGCATATAGCCCATTTACAGCCCGCTAACCCAAGGCCCATTACGCCCTATTCGAATTAGGCCCAGTAGCGTCATCTGGGCCATCCAATATGATTCCAGCCCGTTTTCACTTCTGGCCCATGTATGGCCCATGACGTCTTTCGGCCCATATGAGGCCCTATGTAACTCTTGGCCTATTAACGGCCCGTGGTGAAACTGGCCCGTAATGAACAGTGTATCACTTTACACCCATTAACGGCCCGTGGTGAAACTGGCCCGTAATGAACAGTGTATCACTTTATACCCATTAACGGCCCGTTATTCCGTTGGGCCGTTTCCAGCCCATGTTATCTTTCGGCCTTCTCAGAGCACATTTATTCTTGGGCTCATTTCCAGCATTCGTTTACTTACGGCCCGTTACTGTCATTTTCTGCTTGTGGGCCAAATTCAGCCCGTGGTTACAGTCGGCCCGTTTGTGGTCCGTTAATACGTTGGGCCATTTTCATAGTGTCATGAAATACGGCCTATTAACGATGGCCCGTTATGGTCGGCCCATCTCACGACCGGTTTTCCAATAAAAATATTTATTGAGAAACCGATCCCTTTTACGGACCAGTAGAGAAGAATCCTTCTCACTGGTAGACAATTTCTTGATCACAAAAGAAAAACCAGGAGTACTAAACATAATACAAGGTTGAGCGGAGACTGCTCAACAATTTATTACAAGCACGCCCATAATACATAAAGGCGGATAGGGTGGCATACTACTGACTCATAATAAAAGCAGTGGTGGGAATGTCACAGTGAAGTGGGTGAAATGACTCCTGAATACTAACAGCTCTTCGAGCGTCGGAGTGAGGCTCGAGGATACTTATTGCGGGTGGCGGAAGCGTATATAATACAAGTGACCAATATCCAGGATCGCACGGGACTGACTGGGACTCCTCTAGGCGTCGGACTCACTATCAAACTCTTCATCCATGAGATCGCCTTCGTCAACAACTGGCCAAATCAACAAGCCAGGTGAGTATTATGAAAGTACTCGCAAGACAGTTCGGACATAAGATATAACAAATGCAAACATGATGCATATGAACAGATTAATAAAGCGCACTCAGATAATAAAACAGCTATGCATGGGAAATAAAAAGGAAGTCGGGCGGTAGTCCTCCCGAAATCCCAAAGTAATGCTGAAGGCCAATCGAGTGTCTGAATGACTCCTCGGAAGGGTACAAATGAAATAACAATGCCACAGTCGGGCGTCAAGGCGACACCACATAAAGGGCTTATAATAGAATATAAATGACAGTGCGTGCCACAGTCGGACGTCTGAGCGACATCACGTAATGGGCTTATATCAAAAGTAAATAACGAGCGTGCCACAGTCGGACGTCTGAGCGACATCACATAAAGGGCTTATATCAAAAGTAAATGACAAGAGTGCCACAGTCGGACGTCTGAGCGACGTCACACAAAGGGCTTATATCAAAAGTAAATGACAAGAGTGCTACAGTCGGACGTCTGAGCGACATCACATAAAGGGCTTATATCAAAAGTAAATGACAAGAGTGCCACAGTCAGACGTCTGAGCGACATCACAAAAAGGGCTTATATCAAAAGTGAATGACAAGAGTGCCACAGTCGGACGTCTGAGCGACATCACATAAAGGGCTTATATTTCATAACTTGATATTTCAGTAGCTCATGAATTTAAATCATTTCAAGGGAATATTCAGGTACGAGATAAACAACAGGGTTAGTCCATCCACAGGAATAACGTTCGACCGGGTTTACCACTCAAACCTGTTCGCCGGGGATTTACCACAGAGACTGACATAGGGACTGACATGGATATGGACAATCTGGCCATGGTCCTTGACCATGGGCACGATGACTCGGAAGGATTTGACTCTGCAGAGTTTGTACTATTTAACCACTGCCAACGGATTTCAGTAGTCACAAGGGACTAGTTCCGTTTACGGTGTTTTAGGAGAAACACATCTAACCAGTACACACCCATTCAACATTCCGATGCCAGGAATCACCCTCGGCAACGTTCAAGAAAAACCTTGAGACGGGGAGGCTACAACCTCGCGTAGCATGGGATCAAATTTATACCGCGCGCTCTAAGGGGTGTCCCCCTCTCGGTCCCAACCGGAAACACCCATGCCCCCTGACCGGATGACTGGCTTTAATCCAGGGCCATGGAACCCTCATCCCGGCCCCTCTATTTGGTGTGTACAAGGAAAGAGGTTAGCAACTTACTAAACCGTATTCTTTGCAGAAAACATGTGGTAGCACGAAAGGGGAAGAACGATAACGTGGCTCAGTCCACGTTAACGTCGGAGTTTATCGGATGACGTAAGACCGGCATGCTACAACAATACCATCTTACTACCTTTCATGTCACCACATGATCAGGTCATCTCTCATCAAAGATCACAGTAACTTCGAAACACACGGATACTTGCCTTGCATGCAACGTAATACTCACCGATGCTCATATGCCATGCACAGACCATTCAAGCAAACATGCAAAACACCTATCATATCAAAGTTTCAAACATGCTTGCCTGGTTCGGAGAAGTCGGAGTCTAGCTCGGCGAAGTTCGCGGCTCCGTCACCTCCTCCGGAACCTACGGTATAACAAAACCGTATACTAACGTGAAAATCGTTGCGTGCATAAAAAGTGTTCCAAATTTTTTCCAAATAAATACTATAAAAAACTAGACAAAAATACAAGACTGACAGAAAAAGAATCAATCAAAAAGCATCTTTTATTAAAAAGATATAACTGTTTTAGTCCAAGGACTAATTTGTGATGAAACAGAAAAGAACCAGGGACTTGTTTGAGAAGACAGAAAATGGTTCGGTAGGAAATACGCCAGCCCAAAGAGAAAACGCATTTTTGCCCGAAGGCGCTATCAAAAAACGGTTCGAGGGGGAAAAGAAGAGAGGCTGACGGGGGGTCCCACCCGTCAGGTTTAAAAACTCCAACGGAGCTCGCCGGCGCCCGAAGGCTGCGGTGGTCGCCGACGTTGAACCATGGCGAGGCAGAGAGATCGAAGGGTATCAAGAGGTTCAGGGTGTTCTTCCACGTCGGTGGGTGGTGGACTTGGCCGTCGGAGAGCACCACGTCGATGGCGACACTTTCTCCGGCGGACGGTGGTTCGGGCGATGGTGGAGTACTCCGGTGGGTGCTGAAAACTCCAAATTGATGTGCGGGTCAGAAGAGTGGATGCACTAGGAGACTACTGGCATGAGCTGAGAGGTAGAGGTGCACGCACGGGGGTGAATCGAGCTAGGTCCCGAAGCGGGTCGAGGCGGCCGGAGTTGGGGAAAAAGACTCCCTCGAGGCTCTTCCAGTGGCTTGGCGTGGTATTGGTGGTGTGTGGAGGTGGTGCGGGTTCGAGTTCGAGCTCGGGGCCTCCTTTTATAGGCGATCCGAGGGAGTGGCCGTGAACAGGATAGCTCCGACGAGCGATTACGGCGAGGCAGAGGTTGTGCAGGGGGTTTAGGAGGCTAGGCATCATCAGGGAGGGTCACTGGTGCCATTCCTCAGCTAAACCTCGGTCGGGCTCGGTGTAATACGCCGGTCCTCGACGGAACGGCCGTACGGGTACGGCGGCGGCAGGGAGCGCGCTTCGCGCCTAGCAGTTCACGACGACGGACGGCAGCGTGCACGGGTGAGTGGATGGCCACGCGGTGGCCTCTGGTGGCCTGGGCGGCGCTGGACGGCGCCGTCCAATGCTGCGCCTCTCTGGCAGCCGCAAAGGCCGCTGCTGCCGTCGCTCACGGGGTGGCGCACCTCCTCCTGCTCGTCGCCGACGCCCGCAAGCTTCCAGGCGATCGTGCGGCGCAGGGATAAGAAGGAAGCACAGGGCGCACGGCGCCACCGCGGCCACTGGCAAGATCGAGAAGGAGTTCTGAAGCAAACGACAGCAGTTCCTGAAAGGGTTTACTGAACTTCTGAACTTGATAGTAACAGTGCCCTTCAAGTGTTCGACGAAATGATTTGGCATGAAGAAAGAAATTTCTGGGGCTGGGACTTGGTGAGGTGACCTCTCAATGCATCCAGAGGCTTCCTGAATTTTCTTAGATTTTTAGGAGGAGAAATCAAATGAATTTCATCAAATTTGGCAAAAATGGTCCAAACTTGCAGCAAGTATAATTTGAAATATTTGAACTGGAGACCAGTGGATCTTCATGGATCTTGGTTGAGGGCTCTAAGGACTAGCCAGGGAAATTTGTTTGGAGGCCAAACTCAAAGTAGAAATGGTAGTTCCTTTGTAAACCTCCAAGGATCAAAATAGAAGGCAGAAAATATTTTTGGTAAGAAATAAATGGAAACAAAAAGATGGGGGAATTCAACTTGCTGGATTTGAAGTATATCTTGACACAAAGATGGGGAATGGCTTTTGGGAGGGGATTTCCACTTAGGTCATGGCAAGAGGAGATTTTGAAAAGGGGAAAAGATCACTCCAAATGCCATAGGGCTATTTAAAAGATTTTCAAAAGCTTAATTTCCCAAATGAAAAACATTTGGTGTTGAGTCCACATAAGATGGAAAAACCTCCAAGACCAAAAATCAAGTCTTGGGTGAATCCAAACAAAACACTTGTCATAAAAGAAATTTTTTGAGAGGGAGAGTTCTTTAGAAGAAAATTTTAAATAACATCCCTCAAATCAAATAAAAGTTTGAAAAAGCCAAATAAAATTTTTGGGTGTCACAACACCTACCCCCTTAGGAAAAATCTCGTCCCCGAGATTTCTGCTGAGCCTCAAATAGATGTGGGCACTCTGCCTGAAGAAAATCTTCTCTTTCCCATGTAGCCTCATCCTCGGTGTGATTGCTCCACTGAACCTTGAAAAATTTAGTTGTTTTCTGATGGGTCCTCCTTTCAGACTCTTCCAATATCTTTACTGGCCGCTCTCTGTAGGTGAGGTCTGGTTGCACATCAATGCTCTCATGAGATACATGTTTCTCCGGGTTGCTCACACATTTCCTCAACTGTGAGACGTGAAACACGTCGTGGACGTCGGACAGCTCCTTGGGTAGGTCCAGCTGGTAGGCTACGGTGCCTCTTCGTGCAATTACATAGAAGGGTCCAATAAATCTTGGGGCTAGCTTCCCCTTAATCTTGAACCGTTGTAGGCCCCTCATAGGAGACACTCGTAGGTATACATATTCACCGGGTTCAAAGCTGACCTCACGATGTTTTCGATTGTAATAGCTCTTTTGTTGGCTTTGAGCTGTCTTGCGTCTGTCCCTGATCTGTTTAACTTTCTCCTCGGCTTCCTTGAGCATGTCTGGGCCGAAGATACGACTGTCACCTGTTTCTGACCAGTTTAATGGGGTACGACATCTCCGTCCGTACAATGCTTCAAAAGGTGCCATTTGTAAGCTGGCCTAGTAACTGTTGTTGTAAGCAAACTCGGCATACGGCAAACTTTCTTCCCAACTGGATCCATAGGTGAGAACACAGGCTCTCAGCATGTCTTCTAGGATTTGGTTCACGCGTTCAGTTTGTCTATCAGTCTGGGGGTGGTATGCTGTACTGAATGCTAGTTGCGTGCCCAGAGCTTGTTGTAAGTGATCCCAAAATTTAGAGACAAATTGAGTGCCTCGGTCGGATATTATAGTCTTTGAGACTCCATGCAGACAAACTATACGGGAGAGATAAATCTTGGCAAGTCTTTGAGTGGAGTAGGTCGTCTTCATGGGAATGAAATGTGCTACCTTGGTTAGCCTATCTGTGATGACCCATATGGCATCATTTCCGCGTTGTGATCGAGGTAGTCCGACGATGAAATCCATTCCAATTTCATCCCATTTCCACTCAGGTATCCGGTTTGGCTGTAGCAGCCCTGCTGGCTTTTGATGCTCGGCTTTTATGCGCTGACATGAATCGCAAGAAGCAATGAATGCGGCTATATCCCTTTTCATACCGTGCCACCAAAATCTTTCCTGAATATCTTTGTACATTTTGGTTCCTCCAGGGTGGATCGAGTATGGAGTGGTGTGGCTTTCGGTTAGGATTTGCTGTTTGAGTTCCTCAATGTTTGGTATGCAAAGTCTGTCCGCGTACCATAATACTCCCTCATTGTCTGTGACGAACTCTGAAGCTTTGCCAAGGCTCATTCTTCTCTTTATACCTTCGATGCTGGGATGTCCCTGCTGAGCCTTCTTAATTTGTTCCATTAGGGTGGGATGTATCTCCAGATTTGATACGGTGCCCTCAGAGACTAACACCATGTTGAGTCTAGCGAACTCCTGCTGAAACTCAGGCCTCAAGTTCTGTGGACTGTCGTTGCCCGGGCTGGGGTTTCGACTAAGAGCATCTGCCACTACATTTTCTTTCCCTGGATGGTAGTGAATGCCGACATCATAGTCCTTGACCAATTCCAACCAGCGTCGTTGTCGTAAATTTAGCTCTGGTTGTGTGAAAATATATTTAAGGCTCTTATGGTCCGTATATATTTCACAACGATTTCCCAACAGAAAGTGCCTCCACTCTTTGAGTGCATGGATGACTGCTGCTAGCTCCAAGTCATGAGTAGGATAATTTTCCTCATGCTTCCGTAGTTGCCTGGAAGCATACGCGACAACTTTGCCGTCCTGCATCAATACGCATCCGAGGCCCTTCCGGGACGCGTCACAATACACTTCAAAACTCTTGTGTATATCCGGCACGACCAAAACTGGTGCTGTTGTTAGTTTCTTCTTGAGCTCTTGGAAGCTTTTCTCGCAAGCTTCCGTCCATACAAATTTCTTGTCTTTCTTGAGCAACTGGGTCATTGGTTTTGCCACAGTGGAGAATCCTTCAATAAATCTCCGGTAATATCCAGCCATTCCTAGAAAACTCCGTACATCCGTTACGTTGGCTGGTGGTTTCCAGTCAAGTATGGCTTTGACTTTTTCTGGGTCTACGGCCACGCCTTCTTGGGTCAATATATGGCCTAGAAAACCAACTTGTCTTAGCCAAAATTCGCATTTGCTAATTTTGGCGTATAATTGATGTTTCCTTAATTCTCCCAATACAATCCTGAGATGTTCAGCATGTTCTTCTGGTGTCCTTGAGTATACCAGAATATCGTCAATGAACACCACAACAAATTTTTCCATGAATTTCATGAACACTTAGTTCATGAGGTGGACGAAGTATGCGGGGGCATTTGTCAGTCCAAAAGGCATTACTGTGAACTCATATAATCCGTATCTGGAGGTGAATGTTGTCTTAGGGATATCTTCTGTCCGTACCTTTAATTGATGATATCCCGATCTTAAATCAATTTTTGAGAACACCTTGGCTTGAGCGAGCTGGTCAAACAAATCATTTATCCGTGGCATTGGATATTTGTTTTTGATGGTGACCATGTTGAGAGCTCGATAGTCTATACACAATCTCAGTGTCCCATCCTTTTTCTTGGCGAATAATACTGGCGAACCCCAAGGTGAGGAGCTGGCTCGAATAAATCCTTTATCCAGTAATTCCTTGATTTGCTTCTTCAATTCTACCAACTCTGAGGGTGCCATTCTATAAGGTTTCTTGTAGATGGGGGTGGTGCCAGGTGCTAGTTCAATGCTGAACTCTATCTCTTGGTCTGGTGGCATGCCTGGTAGTTCTTCAGGAAATACGTCAGGAAATTCGCACACCACTGGAACTTTTCTCAATTCTGAGATGTCCACTTTGTTCAACTTTGGTTGCAGTGACCGTGGTCTCTCTTGAGCTGTAACCTTTATTGTCTTGCCGAGATGGTGAGTGAGAATCACGGTCCGATTGAAACAGTCAATAAATCCCTTGTTGGTGGTCAACCAGTCCATCCCTAGGATAACATCCAGTCCTTTATTTTCCAACACGATGAGATTAGCCTGAAACCTTAGTCCTTTGAATTCAATAATCACTCCTTGGCAGTAACTCTGAGTGATCTGCTTATTCCCGGGGGAATTGATAATCATAGATTTTTCCAAAGGAAGAATCGGAAAACCATGTTGCAAAACGAAACTCTTCAAAATGAACGAGTGAGAAGCTCTAGAATCAAACAGAACCGTGGCAGGTATTGTGTTGACAGGGAACGTACCGAGTACGATGTCTGGGGCACTCTGTGCTTCTTCCTTGGTCACATGGTTCAGGTGACCCTTCCTGTGATTGTTGTTTGGATTGAAATTGTTGCGCTTGGGGGCTGGATTATTCCCACCATTGTTCAGCTTGGGGGCCGAGTTTCTTGGTTTTGGGCACTATTTGGCATAGTGCCCTTCTTCACCACAAGCATAGCAAGTGACCCCTGGACGGTATGTAAAGTCCTTGTCCCTTCAATGAAACTGTCTGGTTGGCCTTAGAGCAGTAGTCGTGGATTTTCTTGCTTCATTTCTCTGAACATCAGTCTTGCTCCGGTTGTTGCGAGCAATGGTCGTCTTGTCCCTTTTTTTCTTACGAATATCCTCCAGACTGCGGCGCTCATTCTCCAACGTAATGGCTTTATCAACCAGGGTTTTGAAATCTGGGAAAGTGTGTACGACCAGTTGGCATTTTAGTGATGGTGCCAGGCCGTCCAAATTTTTTTCCATCCTTTTGTTCTCAGTCATATGCTCATCGTAGGCATAACGAGATAGCTGGGTAAACTGACTGTTGTATTCTGTCACTGACATGCCTCTCTGCTTGAGGTCATCAAATTCTCTTTTCTTGATTTTTATGATGCTCCTGGGGATGTGTGCCCCACGAAAGCCTTCCTTAAACTCTTCCCAGGTGATGTTATGTTCACTGGGATGCATGTGTAGGAAGTTCTCCCACCATGCTGCAGCTGCTCCAGTGAGGTAGTGAGGTGCATAAAGCACCTTCTCATGATCTGAACATTGAGCAATAATCAACTTTCTTTCGATGTCTCGAAGCCAATCATCGGCTTCAAGTGGTCTATCAGTGTGAGCAAACGTTGGAGGGCGTGTCTTCTGTAGTTCAGACAACTTGGAGTGTGGTTGGTATGGCTCACGGTGGTTTCCCATATTGATGACGTGATTCATCATCTCCTGGTGCTGTTGTTGGCTTTGTTCGAAAAGGCGACATACTTGAGATAAGGCTGCCTCGTTGTCCTGTTGACTAGACTGCCCCTGTGTGAAGTTGTTGCTTGTCTGTGTTACATAAATTTCTTCGGGTGGATTTGGCATGGAACGAGTCCACGGACGAGACATTTTCCACTCTGGGGTATTATTTTGCAAAAATCATGAGAAGAACTGTGTGGCACAAGGAAAATCTTGCAAAGACAAAATTTTTAAAAGACCTCACGATTTTCCAAGAAAATATTTGACTGCGCACGGAGAAGGACTGCTTAGCACATATCTTACACGCGATACGCAAACATACGATACATCACTCAGGATGTGCGTACACACTCCTGACATGTTATTAGGCTAGCACACTCCTCCGGAATGAAGCGCACACAACTACTACAAATTTAAGTACATATAAAACATATCATACATGCATACACATCGCGCGGCAACTAGGCGCACTCAGTCGGAGATGGTGAAGATGTCCTTCCCCTTGCCTAGGGTAAGACCCAGCGGTGCAGGAGACTCAACCTCCACCTCCTCCCTAATAGGCTCCAGGCGCGTAGCACTGCACTGGGGAGATGGCGCGGGTGCGACTGGCGGTAGTGTGGGTGCGGCAGGCGGTGCAGCTCTGACTGGAGTAGGAGCAATGACCTGGTCGAACTCCTCAGTGGTAGGCAGACGGCGAGCGGTGGCCAAAATGGTAGGTGAATAGGACGCTGAGGATGAGACGAACGTCAGTGGCGGTGCCATCTGGAGAAGCTCCATCCTGTTGGCAGAATATCCCCGAGCTAAGTCCATACGGGCAGCCACAAGACCGTCCACGAGGTCGTCGAAAGCTGCCTCCAGAGCCTTGAGATACTCAACAAGCATCTCGATAGCTTCATCTCGCTCTCCCCTATGGCAGGCGAATGCATGGTGACAAGTATATGGCACATGGCATGGGAGGTAGCGGTAGCGACGAGTCTTCATCGAAGGAAGAATGTCCCGAAGGCGAGCTATCGCCTCACGGGCGGCCATCTGCATGGCATGCCTCTCCGTAGGCATGGCCCTTCCCAGAAAACGGAAATGGCGTGATGCAGAACGTCGTCCTTTGAATTGCACCACGGCCTGGTGCATAGACACGTCGTCGCTGAGCTTGTGCTGGTAAAGCGTGAACTCCGGACGAGTCGCTGGCCCGATCGCGAGCCTGGTGATGGAGACGAGGAGTTTGACAAACCCCTCGGGCACATTAGTGAATACCCGAGTCTCGCAGTTGCTGCCAGCCATCTACAAAAGTAGGCAAAAATTCTGAGTAGTCATATCATAAATTTATGATGACCAACAGAAAATAGCTACATTTGCAAAATGCTGAAAAAGCACTAAAAATGCTAATAACCGATTAGTGATCGCACCTAGTGGCTTCCTACAGTCAGCCTGGCTCTGCTACCAAGCTTGTCACGACCGGTTTTCCAATAAAAATATTTATTGAGAAACCGATCCCTTTTACGGACCAGTAGAGAAGAATCCTTCTGACTGGTAGACAATTTCTTGATCACAGAAGAAAAACCAGGAGTACTAAACATAATACAAGGTTGAGCGGAGACTGCTCAACAATTCATTACAAGCACGCCAATAATACATAAAGGCGGATAGGGTGGCATACTACTGACTCACAATAAAAGCAGTGGTGGGTATGTCACAGTGAAGTGGGTGACATGACTCCTGAATACTAACAGCTCTTCGAGCGTCGGAGTGAGGCTCGAGGATACTTATTGCGGGTGGCGGAAGCGTATATAATACAAGTGACCAATATCCAGGATCGCACGGGACTGACTGGGACTCCTCTAGGCGTCGGACTCACTATCAAACTCTTCATCCATGAGATCGCCTTCGTCAACATCTGGCCAAATCAACAAGCCAGGTGAGTATTATGAAAGTACTCGCAAGACAGTTCGGACATAAGATATAACAAATGCAAACATGATGCATATGAACAGATTAATAAAGCGCACTCAGATAATAAAACAGCTATGCATGGGAAATAAAAAGGAAGTCGGGCGGTAGTCCTCCCGAAATCCCAAAGTAACGCTGAAGGCCAATCGAGTGTCTGAATGACTCCTCGGAAGGGTACAAATGAAATAACAATGCCGCAGTCGGGCGTCAAGGCGACACCACATAAAGGGCTTATAATAGAATATAAATGACAGTGCGTGCCACAGTCGGACGTCTGAGCGACATCAACTAAAGGGCTTATATCGAAAGTAAATAACGAGCGTGCCACAGTCGGACGTCTGAGCGACATCACATAAAGGGCTGATATCAAAAGTAAATGACAAGAGTGCCACAGTCGGACGTCTGAGCGACATCACATAAAGGGCTTATATCAAAAGTAAATGACAAGAGTGCCACAGTCGGACGTCTGAGCGACATCACATAAAGGGCTTATATCAAAAGTAAATGACAAGAGTGCCACAGTCGGACGTCTGAGCGACATCACAAAAAGGGCTTATATCAAAAGTGAATGACAAGAGTGCCACAGTCGGACGTCTGAGCGACATCACATAAAGGGCTTATATTTCATAACTTGATATTTCAGTAGCTCATGAATTTAAATCATTTCAAGGGAATATTCAGGTACGAGATAAACAACAGGGTTAGTCCATCCACAGGAATAACGTTCGACCGGGTTTACCACTCAAACCTGTTCGCCGGGGATTTACCACGGAGACTGACATAGGGACTGACATGGATATGGACAATCTGGCCATGGTCCTTGACCATGGGCACGATGACTCGGAAGGATTTGACTCTGCAGAGTTTGTACTATTTAACCACAGCCAACGGATTTCAGTAGTCACAAGGGACTAGTTCCGTTTATGGTGTTTTAGGAGAAACACATCTAACCAGTACACACCCATTCAACACTCCGATGCGAGGAATCACCCTCGGCAACGTTCAAGAAAAACCTTGAGACGGGGAGGCTACAACCTCGTGTAGCATGGGATCAAATTTATACCGCGCGCTCTAAGGGGTGCTCCCCTCTCGGTCCCAACCGGAAACACCCATGCCCCCTGACCGAATGACTGGCTTTAATCCAGGGCCATGGAACCCTCATCCCAGCCCCTCTATTTGGTGTGTACAAGGAAAGAGGTTAGCAACTTACTAAACCGTATTCTTTGCAGAAAACATGTGGTAGCACGAAAGGGGAAGAACGATAACGTGGCTCAGTCCACGTTAACGTCGGAGTTTATCGGATGACGTAAGACCGGCATGCTACAACAATACCATCTTACTACCTTTCATGTCACCACATGATCAGGTCATCTCTCATCAAAGATCACAGTAACTTCGAAACACACGGATAGTTGCCTTGCATGCAACGTAATACTCACCGATGCTCATATGCCATGCACAGACCATTCAAGCAAACATGCAAAACACCTATCATATCAAAGGTTCAAACATGCTTGCCTGGTTCGGAGAAGTCGGAGTCTAGCTCGGCGAAGTTCGCGGCTCCGTCACCTCCTGCGGAACCTACGGTATGACGAAACCGTATACTAACATGAAAATAGTTGCGTGCATAAAAATTGTTCCAAAAAATTTCCAAATAAATACTATAAAAAGCTATACAAAAACACAAGACTGACAGAAGAAGAATCAATCAAAAAGCATCTTTTATTAAAAAGATATAAGGGTTTTAGTCCAAGGACTAATTTGTGATGAAACAGAAAAGAACCAGGGACTTGTTTGAGAAGACAGAAAACGGTTCGGTAGGAAATACGCCAGCCCAAAGAGAAAACGCATTTTTGCCCGAAGGCGCTATCAGAAAATGGTTCGAGGGGGGAAAAGAAGAGAGGCTGACGGGGGGTCCCACCCGTCAGGTTTAAAAACTCCAACGGAGCTCGCCGGCGCCCAAAGGCTGCGGTGGTCGCCGGCGTTGAACCCCGGCGAGGCAGAGAGATCGGAGGGTACCAAGAGGTTCAGGGTGTTCTTCCGCGTCGGTGGGTGGTGGACTTGGCCGTCGGAGAGCACCACGTCGACAGCGACACTTTCTCCGGCGGACGGTGGTTCGGGCGATGGTGGAGTACTCCGGTGGGTGCTGAAAACTCCAAATTGATGCGCGGGTCAGAAGAGTGGATGCACTAGGAGACTACAGGCATGAGCTGAGAGGTAGAGGTGCACGCACGGGGGTGAATCGAGCTGGGTCCCGAAGCAGGTCGAGGCGGCCGGAGTTGGGGAAGAAGACTCCCTCGAGGCTCTTCCAGTGGCTTGGCGTGGTATTGGTGGTGTGTGGAGGTGGTGCGGGTTCGAGTTCGAGCTCGGGGCCTCCTTTTATAGGCGATCCGAGGGGGTGGCCGTGAACGGGATAGCTCCGGCGAGCGATTACGGCGAGGCAGAGGTTGTGCAGGGGGTTTAGGAGGCTAGGCATCATCAGGGAGGGTCACTGGTGCCATTCCTCTGCTAAACCTCGGTCGGGCTCGGTGTAATACGCCGGTCCTCGACGTAACGGCCGTACGGGTACGACGGCGGCAGGGAGCGCGCTCCGCGCCTAGCAGTTCACGACGACGGACGGCAGCGTGCACGGGTGAGTGGATGGCCACGCGGTGGCCTCTGGTGGCTTGGGCGGCGCTGGACGGCGCCGTCCAACGCTGCGCCTCTCTGGCAGCCGCAAAGGCCGCTGCTGCCGTCGCTCATGGGGTGGTGCACCTCCTCCTGCTCGTCGCCGACGCCCGCAAGCTTCCAGGCGATCGTGCGGCGCAGGGATAAGAAGGAAGCACAGGGCGCACGGCGCCACCGCGGCCACTGGCAAGATCGAGAAGGAGTTCTGAAGAAAACGACAGCAGTTCCTGAAACTGTTTACTGAACTTCTGAGCTTGACAGTAACAGTGCCCTTCAAGTATTCGACGAAATGATTTGGCATGAAGAAAAAAAATTCTGGGGCTGGGACTTGGTGAGATGACCTCTCACTGCATCCAGAGGCTGCCCGAATTTTCTCAGATTTTTAGGAGGAGAAATCAAATGAATTTCATCAAATTTGGCAAAAATGGTCCAAACTTGCAGCAAGTATAATTTGAAATATTTGAACTGGAGAACAGTGCATCTTCATGGATCTTGGTTGAGGGATCTAAGGACTAGCCAGGGAAATTTGTTTGGAGGCCAAACTCAAAGTAGAAATGGTAGTTCCTTTGTAAACCTCCAAGGATCAAAATAGAAGGCAGAAAATATTTTTGGTAAGAAATAAATGGAAACAAAAAGATGGGGGAATTCAACTTGCTGGATTTGAAGTATATCTTGACACAAAGATGGGGAATGGCTTTTGGGAGGGGATTTCCACTTAGGTCATGGCAAGAGGAGATTTTGAAAAGGGGAAAAGATCACTCCAAATGCCATAGGGCTATTTAAAAAAATTTCAAAAGCTTAATTTCCCAAATGAAAAACATTTGGTGTTGAGTCCACATAAGATGGAAAAACCTCCAAGACCAAAAATCAAGTCTTGGGTGAATCCAAACAAAACACTTGTCATAAAAGAAATTTTTTGAGAGGGAGAGTTCTTTAGAAGAAAATTTTAAATAACATCCCTCAAATCAAATAAAAGTTTGAAAAAGCCAAATAAATTTTTTGGGTGTCACAGCCCATGAACGGACGATTCCAACTCTAGCCCGTTTACGGCCATAATGCGGCCTGTTATTGGCCCACGTTATCATACTACCCGTATAAGGCCCATTGATGATACGGCCCGTAGAAGGCCCATTGTTTCTACGGCCCGTAGAAGGCCCATTGTTTCTACGGCCCGTAGAAGGCCCACTGTTTCTACGGCCCGTAGAAGGCCCACTGTTTCTACGGCCCATAGGAGGCGCAGTGTCACTATAGTAAATATTAGCCCATGGTTATTGTAGCCTAGTTTTAAAAAATAGGTTATTGCAGCCACTAGCAAACCGCGGAAAAAGAACTACAATGACTACAAGCAAACAAATAAATGAGACAACAAGGAATAAATAAGCAAGCAACTTATGCTAGGCTATCACGGCTATCACATATTACATCCACTGGGCATCAAAGTTCGCCACCAGTGCAAATAAACGCGCCGACAAAAGAATATACAAAACTGAGAGCACTTCAGAAGGCACTAGGCCTGGCCAGGTCGGGCCCCCCAAATAGCTGAAGAAGCTGAGTAGACCTCAGTTGTGTCAACGATAGATGCATCAACACTAGATTTAAGGCATGATGGTGCGCACGGCAGTCCTCTGACATCTTCATTGCATCTTTGACTTCAAGTTGGAGCTGAGCTGATGCAAGCCTTTCCGCTTTAAGTTGAGACTGAAGAAGTCAAACTGATTGAGGCAGCGACTGCACAGAGGTTGTCTCACACCTGCTGGTGAGTAGCTTCAACTCACTGTCTTCATCAAGACAGGACCTTGGGGTCATCTCGCTGTCCTCAAGATGGTTTGGCTCACTATCTTCCCTAAAGTTCTGCCTGGCGTAAGAGATACGATTCTGAAAGAGAAACAAGGAGACACGTAACAGGTTTCACAATTATATAAGCAAATAAATGGATCTGTTCTGCATAAGGAACATGTTTTTGCAACTACAATTTGAAACTGGTAGTTGTTGCAAACATCCAATCAGATGTAAACAGCAAAGCAAATAGCAGTGGAGGAAATGATGCCTATCCAAATCTATACTAGAACAAAGTTTGAAGGCTTGAGAAGGATGAACTTACATTACATGTTAACACGGGCTGGACAAAGCCCTTCTCCATGTTGATGGAAGGATAATTCAATAAATTCCCCAAAGAAAATTCTTTATAAGCGTTGTCATTATTCTACATTTTGCAAAGAGTAAATATAGATCAAATAATATTGGAAGAAACAGAGGATAATGAAGCTCAGGTGCAGACTGATGATACATAATCAAATAGCAATTAATTAAGTACATCGTTACAAGGCAAAAGGGAGAGAGGTACTGAGAAGAGCAATGCAGAGCCCATTACTGTTTTGAGATCGTATGATCCTTTGAGAAAGGAGATTCATCTGAAATTAGTTTTCATACAAGAGAGAAGGTAAGGCACAAGCAGAAATTTAGGAGTTCACATTTTGAATTGATATCATAGACAGTACCTGACGCTGGGCTCCCAGCAGTTCTAATAGGGGTTTGGCCACTGGAGTAGGGGTAAAGTGTGGTACAGTTGGGCCTGTGCTTTCTGTGGCTGCTGATCTATCTGATTTAACAGGTACCACTACCTTTTCCAAATACCTAGTTTGTACTCCTTGAGGATCTGCACTCACCCTCTTCCTTTTGGACATCTATTACGAAAGAACAACATTTGACTGGAAAAACATAGTGTGACGACACATGGAATAGGTACAGAAAATGGATAGGTATGGCATATAATCATATATGATGCTTAAACTAAGCAGATGGTGTAACAAAGTAGAAGTAATGCAAGAGGTCAGATGCAAAATATGTGCGACCAATACAACTTTGCAAAGTTAGAGCAAGCACCTTGATGGGTGAATAAGATAGGTCATCCTCCACCATGCCAAGTTTGTTAGCCAGTGGATCGTTCCGCAATATTCCTCTCGTGCGCCCATTCTCATATTCATGTTGATAATGTTCAATATCTAACATGCATGAAAACATAAAAATAAGTGAGATTTTCTTTGTAATGCAGAAGTGATTCTAATCCAATACTGCCTCCCTGTAAACCCCTTTGTGCTATCTCTGCAATTCTTTTAGAAGATGTCATGCATGCTGCAATTTGTTGTGTGCATTAATATAATGTGGCCTACTACTCAAAATATGAGAGCTCCAGAAGTGATGACACTTCGTAGATGATAGCTTCAACATATAGTAAAGAAGAACAAGTCGACCTGACCTGACAGATTCAAAATATACTAAGGGAGAACAACTCGACCTGACCAGTCGACCGCAAGAGAAGAGTATCATCTTAAAGAAGAGCAGAAGAGCAAGCAGATTGAAGATATTACAAGTCTTTCAATACAATGTCGGTTGGCCACCCATGATGAACCAGAGCGCACAGAGAAATACTATTCTTTCCGGTCTCTCCATATGTGGCTCACATGCATTTCGAAACTAAAGTAGGAACATTTAGCTCACCAATTAAACATCTCTCAGTTTTACTAATATCAGCAATAATATCAGATATGAATTTGTACAACTAAGCTTGTTTAGCTCGATGGGTGGAGCAGTGCTATTACGACACGAACCACATAGGCTGATTGTGGTCATCATAAAATGGGGAAAACATAAGCATGATGAGTACAGTGTTGACCGTGGCATTGGGATGGCAGATCTGAAGTTGCGAACCGCGCAAAGGGTAGTTAGCAACCGATGTTTGCTTTGAAATAACAACTAAGATTTGGTATGGACAAGAAAGTACGGTCAACAAGTGACAAAGAAATGCAATTATGCTGTCTCTCTATATGTCGCGACATGCATTTGGAAACTCAAGTGGGACCTTTAGTTAACCAATTAAATGTGTCGGTTAACTAATATCAGTATCATATCACAATCATATTTGAACAACTAAGCTTTCGAATTCTGAGTGTTGTGTTGTTTAGCTTGAAGGGTGGAGTAATGCTAGTAAGACAGAAAGCACCTACGCAGATCATAGTAGAGTAGATAAAAGGGGAAAACCCTAAGCATCAAGAGAAAAATCAGGAAAGTGGAACTAGCTGGACCAGTGGGTGGCGCACATGCTTTTCGAAACGAATATAGGAACATTAGGTGACCAATTAAACATTCTCTATTTTAGTGATATGAGCATCATATCAGATTCGTATTTCAACACGTAAGCTTTGGGTTGAGGTCTTGAGGAGCAGTGCTAGCACGACACGAAGCACCTATGATGATGGTAGTGAATATAAAGGGGGGAAACCATAAGCTTTACGAGTATAGTGCCCGTGCCATGGCGGATCTGAAGGTGCAAACCGGACAAAGCTACTTCGCAACCAATGTTTGCTTTCAACTAGCCACTACGATTTGGTACGGATAAGAAAAGTACAGTAAACAAATTACGATCTATTTTTCGGGTGAGATCAATAACTTAAGCACATATGGAAGAGTACCACCTCTCTTGCGACGCCGTGTAGGCCTATGCTGATACGTTGAGGGTGCTGCGGGTGCGATGGCTATCGGCGGCGGGGAAGAAGACTTTAGACGGCAGACGGCCGGGTCGGGGGATATATCCTGTTGCCGTGGACGAGGCGGTCGTAGGAGCAGCAATGGCAAGGTGGACGACGGCGCCGATGAAGCGAGAGGAGACGATGAAAGGATCCTGGTCCAGCGCCGTGGATGAGAGACGTCCATCTCTCGCAGTGGACGACGGGGTAGGGGTAGCGGCTCCGGCAAGGTGGAGGATGGGGTGGCGGACGGAGGAGGCTGGCCGCAGTGTGGAGGTTGTCATGCCGCCGACGGTGTATGAATGGGGAAATGGAGGGGAGGGGGATCTCAAACTTTGGGATGCGCTTCTCTGAAATGGGGGAAAGTTACCTTATCCCCCGTTTAAAATTTCGGACATCGCGTCGGTTGGGGATAGGACGGTAATCTCGCATCTCCCAAATATTTGCCGGTAACTATTTCGGGCGAGGAGAGGGTGTTTTGCCGCCCACGGTTGGCGCCCACGGTGTATGAACGGGGCTAACAGGTAGGGCGGTTGTGTCACGTCTGATGGAAGTTACACATCTGCCCCTATTTAAAATATTAGCCTACATCGATTTCGGGCGAGGAGAGTTTGTTTTGTCGCCCACCGTGTATGAATGGGGAAATGGAGGAAGAGACACATGTCTTTTGGACGAGCTTGAATCAAATGTGTTTTGCCGCCCACGTTTGGCGCCCACCGTGTCTGAATGGGCTCAGAGGCCGTCGTGTCACGTCTAATTGAAGTTACTAGTCTACCCCTATCGACAGCAGCGTAAATCCAGTCGATAAGGATGTCAAGTGTCAGGGGTAGACAGTAATTTCCATCTCGCAAACACTTGCTTCGGGCAGCCCACAAATTATAGTGGGTGTTTAGCCGCTTCGTTCAAAACTTGGGAGAATTAGCATTCACGTTTGCCCTGGGACCTGGCAAACTAAATTCAAATCCAATTTGTATTCGATTACGAATATCCACAGATAATTATACGTTTTGTTATCTATTTCTTCAAAACCACAACAAAGATTTATTCCACCTTTATATATGATTATGATTTAGAAATGCCGTGATCTTCGAATTCAGTAGGTTGGATACACTCTGATTCAAACAGTTATTTCATCCAATACAATATGCTCACACGGAAAACAGTTCACCTTATGTCAATCATACAAGTACTGAGGATTACCTCGCCTAAAAAATTCGGATCATTAGAACACATGGACAACATAGGGGGTCTTGCAACATAATCCATTCAGAGACATGACACAACATGCAAGTACAATAATCTAATGACAATTTCAACTAGTATCTAAAGAAGAACTGGGATTACCTTGGGCTTCAGATAGCAGAAACAGCAGGACCTCCTCCGTCTTCAAATGCAACATTCTTACTTCCTCCAATTCTTGGGTTGCTTGCATAATGCATGCCGCTAATTCCGTAATTTCCAGCCTCAAGATAAAGATTACCTCATTCATGGCAGCCACACCATCTCTTTCTGCCTCTAGTAGAGCCTCAAGCACTATAATATCTATGCTCAGACTGCTCTCCGACGGTGTTGCCTCTGAACTGCTACCATCTGGTAACATGGATAGCGCACTGCTTCCACAAATAGATTCTGGGGTTGTACATTGTGTCCTAGTGTGAACGGCATCCTGAAAGGTTTCCGCTGGACATAAGTAAGAGATAGTTATCGTATGATCCAGGCAGTAAGCTTACATGGTAAACGACGGACGAATTATTGCCGAGCATGGCAAACTATATTTAAATGGTTCGAAGCAGCATCAGCCGAAAAGAAATTAAAATGGTAAGATGAAACTAGGGATGTAAGTGGCAAATAAACGACATCCGCCAGTCCCATCTAGTTAGTTTTTGCTACCTCCCTAGTTCATTTTCCTCAAAAAACAAAAACTCTTTTGAACTATCATACCACTAGTGGACTTTAATCGGGATTAAATGGGACCCAGTTGACATCCCTAGTTGAAAGGGAGTGTACAACCGCTATATTTAAGTTTCCAAGGCATCTAAGCAGTTGAAATAATCTGAGAAAGCACTTAAAAGTGTGGCCTCATATAAACTACGAAGACAATCTTGTGATGAAGTTGAGAGGAAAAGTTAAGGACTCAAATGAAATAGGCATGCATTTCTTTACGATAGTACAGCAGGCACTGCTGACATATTGGCCAACTCAGGTATAGCGTAACAACAAACAAGCATTCGAATCAAGCAATACAGCAAAGCAGACAACTGAACTATTTGTAATTCGGTAGGATTACACGTTGAGGGCACAAGCCAAGAAAGCATCGCACTCGCATTACATTTCACATGTACTAAAACACACTGGCTTACCATATGTTGCTGTGAAGCCTAGCTGCTATTGCAATGTTCTTTGAAGATATCGTCAGCATCACATGGTTGCAAATCTAGTTGTTGTAGTTTATTCTGCACCATCTATTTAGGTAAAATTAATTTTAATCGCATGCACTGGTCCGAATTGATCATCAATGGTTCATCTAAACTAATGAAAGAAGGGTGTGTGCATACACGACAATATATCTGCTTCCCTCTATTTTTATGCTTGTTTGAGGTGTCAGCCCCAAAAGAACAAATATTTTGCTTGATGGGGTTGGCAGCTCCATAATTAATAGAAGCATCAAATTAGTCATGCAACTTGGGAAGATCAAGAACACACAAACAAGTAATGAACAGAGGCTCGGAGCAGTGATGTAATAGCTAGCATCAGAAAATGTAGGGTAAGACGAACAAAAAGCAGCGGAACCACATGCTAGTTTACTGATGTGTAATTAAGCATAGAGAACATTAAGCAGTCTGATGGAACCAACAGGTGGCATCAGAACAATACTAAAGCATATTAACTATATGTGCACTGGTATGTAATTTAGCACATGTAACATGTTCACTGCCAGAAGTATGGCCCTACAGGTGCAAGCAGAATAACGCGTCTCATGAAAAACTGAATGATGCCCTGAAGAAATTCAAAGGTGCGGTGCTTATGCTAGGAAAGTGAACGTAGGCGCCGGCCGTTGGATAATAGTACCTGATTCTCGGCGGCGTATGGGTATCGTTGTCATACTTGATAGCTAAGGATCGTCGATGGTGCTCGTGTTGCGGTTGAGTTTGGGCCGGCTGTCGCCGTCGCTGAAGCGGCTCCGGTGCTACGGTTGCGACGCCTGTCGACATACAAGAAAGCTCATCTGTGGTAAGTGAACAGTTGCACGATAAAGAGAAAAACCAAAGGAGTACAAATCGAAATAACCTGATGAGGCTGCGGCGTCGGTAAAGCAGGGCCGGTGGAGTTGAATATGGCGCCCGTGGAGCGGGTCCGGTGCAGTGGACGAAGGCTTCGGCGGGCGCGTTGTACAGTGCTTTCGGTGAGGCGGATCTGTTGCCGCGGACGAGGGCTTGTATGAAGGGCCAGCGAAGGGGCGGACGAGGGAGTCAGTGAAGGGCCTACGCTGTGGTGGACGAGGGCGCCGGTTAAGCAGATCCGGTGCGGTGGACCATGATGGCGGTCAAGGAGATCTGGAGCGGTGGACAAGCCAGTCGCTGAAGCGGCTCCGGTGAAGTGGTGAGTTGGCAGTTGGGGGTTCCAAGGTGCGGAAGGTAGATCCGGCGGGGTGTGAGGTCCACCGCTGCGGCGGAGGACTAGATTCGGCGGCTTGCCGTGGTTCGGGGGTCGGGGAGGGGAAGGGGAGGGGCTCTGGGGAAGAATGTTGGGGGCAAAGAGGGGAAAACAATGGAGTTACCAAAGCAGCCCTTTTCCGTTCATGTGGCAGGGGTAAAACAGGAATATCACAGGGCTAAACTTTCGGGCGCGTGATATTTCGATGTGAGCGGGAAGTTTGAAAGCTTTTGGCGCCTAAAATTATAAGTATTCTGCTCTCGTACGGCTGACTATGATATCATGGCCGACAATTTGTTTGTTTTGCACGCAAAAAAAAAGTGCAAGTTTTGAAAATCAATGTCTCCAACTCGAAACTTAGATTATCCATTCAATTCAAATATGGATCATTGAGCTACTACAAGCAAATACCATCATACGGTCCAATTCAAATGAAATTCCAAATGTGTTTATCCTAAATATGATGATAAAGCAAAAAATGTGTATGTGTATGAATAAAGTGGATGATCATAAAGTTTGAACATGCCCGTATGTGTATATCTCTAGGTTTTGATATATGAATTTGAAATCACGAAATCCCGGCTTAAAAAATGTACCTCCGTTTAAATGAATTACAAAAGCTAATGATGGAGTCGAATTCCAAAGTTCCAATCTTAGGTTTGTAATTCTGGTACATCAAGGTATACCACTCATGTTCAAAAGTATCGTTATCTCATAGCACAAACTGTGAAACAAATTGATCAACCATGAGTGCACAATATCTCAATTACGCTAAAGTCCCTCAAATATAGACACCTCACTCTTTATCTGAAGTCAACCCCCCCCACCACAACCACCACCACACAAACACACACATAGAGAAGTCGTTCTCTCCCCCAAACACCAACACACGAGCACATTAACACTCCTCTCTCTTGTAAAGTCCGGACCCCAACATAGGTCTCTATCACTTTGTCTCTCGGGCATGCACACATCTCTTCCCTCACTCTCTAGGTCTCCCGCTATCTCTCTTACCCAAGCACACGCACTATGTAGAGTGTATATTTCCCATACACACAAAACGTCGCCCCCAAACGTCTATCTCCCTAGTTATGTGGTTCTCGCGCACTCACCTCACACACCACCCCCACTGCAAACAAGCACACTTTGTCTCCTTGTGCACCACTCTCCTCTTTCTATCTCTCCCACATGCGGACCCGCCCCAGCTCCTTCCCCGTATACATATATGTCGTGACTCTTTGCATAGCTCCCTAATGTATAATCGTTCTCGATTTCGCACATTGTTCTCTACACCATCTATTCTAGATCTCTCATGAAGTCCCTATCACACACACGATGACTCGCTTCCCTTGCGTCTCCGTTCATAGGCCAATTTCAGACAACATCAACATTGTCTCCCTATCTATATGCCATTTATGGACACAAACGACCCCTCTCACCCCCTCTCTTCCTCTCTCTCTCTGTCTCTCTCCATCGCTAGCTCTCTCTTTCTCTCGCTCTCCCACCCCTCTCCCACACACACACTCGATGTCTCTTCCAAATAGTCTGCTCCCCCCGCCCGCACCCGTGCTATCTCGCTACTACACATGTCACACCATTCCCCCTTCCCATATAGTAGGTTTACATCATCAGTGGTCTCTCTACTCCACATACACTCTCTCCCTATCACACACAAACGCGTGCACAAACACACACAGACACGCACAAACACCCATTTATCTGGATCCTCATCTCTCCCCATGTTCGCATGTGTATCTCACACACTCACTCTCTAATTATGTATATGTGTCTCCATGTTACACAACACAAAGCCCCATGTACATGTCTCTCTCTATCCTCCACACACATAGACACAAAGAATCGGTTATCACTGCCTCAGTCTCTAACATATCACACATGCACACTGTCTCTCTCTCTCTCTCTCTCTCTCGCAAACACGCTCAACAAGGGTTTCCCTGTGAATAACTTACCGTCTATTCATCAACAGTCGTGGCAGTACGGCGAACACGAGACGTGAAAAAGAATAAATCTACACGTGCTTAGACCACCTAGTATGACTACTAGGACTAGAGCAAGCCAAAAAGCACACTGCCGTTACCCCCTCCTTGTCGGCGACGCGAAAATCTTTGTTTCACACAGTCGAGAGGTCATTGTGCTAAGGCCCCACATGCCGAGGCATTGAATAGAATGTAGATGCTAGTTTACGGAAGCAAGTATCGATAATACGTTTGTATCTCCATACTTATATTTCTTCTCTTATAAAAAACCGAGTTGGTGATGATGGTACGTGTGCCATCTTGCAATATAGACCGTCCGATCTATATCTGACGGATGGAAATTAAACTAAAAGATACCCGCACCCCTCTCCACATTTGCAGACAAGGCCTTCCCTCGTTCATCCTTATCTCCAACAAACCTCATTGTTGAGCAATTAAGAAAGGAAGCCTCTGGAACAAACTGGCCTGGTGGCCGCTGCCGGCGTCGTCAATCCCCATGCCTCCGCTCAGTCCGACCACTAACCACCACCACACCCCACTCCTCTTCACCTTATCTCATATTTCTCGAGATATCATTAGTTTTTACACATGGGATTACTCCCGCAAGGGTCAATCACAACAAGTGTTTTATAAAAAAATGCATCTTGATGTTCCATGCAATGCATGGATCTTGCTAGTACTCCTACACAAGACTATGTTGGTGATGCTGGTGTGTCTGCCATCCGTCGTTTCTGACCATTAGATCTACATCTAACGATTGTGAGGTAAGTTGTTGCCTTTTCTCACCAACATCCCACTTGTCTACCAATTTGCAGAAAAAACCCATAATTAGTATCTTAAAACCAACCACATCCCTCCCTGACCTCACCAAAACAGCCCAAGGAATTTATTCTAATTGAAACACAATATATCTCTAGTGACATATGTATATCAAAATTAGAGTGTTTTGAACCAAGTTTGTGAATAAGTATTATTATACTTATGATTCGTTGCAACGGACATGAACATTGCTAGTATTTCCAACCATGCATTTTTTCCCTAGTATTCCATAGTTTCGAGTTTTCCATCAAGATATTAGTCACTGATGGTTGATATTTACTTTCAATAATGTACACATATGCACTATGTAACTAGCCTTGCTTATTGGCTTCTAAAGCTTAACTTTCACTCCTACTTACAATATGTAGAGTATTTAACAAAAAACTACCACTTTCAACCAGCCCTAGGAAGAATCTATTGTACAAAAAATAGCAAAAACATACCCAAAATTTCTTAATCCACGCCAAAAACTACTACCTAGTACTCCTACCGATTAGGTTCGTTTAAACCCATTTATGACAGGGTTGGCCCACACGTCCGTGCTGATGAGGCAGCTTAAACCAATCAATTTTGTTTGACCGTTGACACGAGGGACGCACATCTGACCTTCTATCCTGTTATTTCCCCTCAAATCATTATTTTTCCTGAACATTACTTCAAACAGTACTGATGCGTGTTCGTCGGTGACGCCGGTGATGAGCGAGTTGGCCGCCGCTCCGCCGGACGGGCCGGACGCCGCGCTGGCCTCCGCACGGGTTGGCAGGCTAGCCCGAGCGTGACTCACGAGCGAGCAAGCCGCCGCGCTGGCCTTCGCTCGAGCCAGATGGCTGGCCTGAGCGCGGCGCGCGCGAGCAAGCCGCCGCGCTGCCGTGCCAATCTAGCTAGCAAACCTTGCAGACAAGCAGCTGGACGGAGCTACCTTGGCTAGCTAGCGGCCGCGAGCGCCGGACGGAGCGGGCATTCAGGCTGCCGCAACATGGGCTCCGCACCGCCGGCGGTTTTGACCTGGCCTTCTGCCGGCGGCGGTAGCTGCGTCCCATGGCCGAGGATGACTAGGTGGACGGGCCGGAGGTAGGAGGTCACTCGAGGATTTTTGTTGGTAAGAGCATGTACAATGGTCGATAAGGTAGTCTTATCTTAAGTCTGCCACGTATGCAAGTGGTAGTAGTTTCTTGGCATTTTAGTGGTTTCTTGCATTATTAGGGTTTCTTGTAAGGACCAATGTACATACTACTAGCGACAAAAGGCGATTCTAGGTTGCGTTGTACTCCAACGAGTACTACTAGTGGTCGCGGGAGTGTATACCTCGTTTTGTGGGTTCGATCCCGGCCGAACGCACGACGGCCTTTTTTTAAAATAGTACTACTACACTTCGCTGCGAGCCAATATTTTACACGGGTAGTTTGAGTTTTGAAGTCAAACGGACGTGCGGCCCCACAATCTGGGTGCACTGGACAGCCTAGCCACGTGAACGGGTTTTCCTTCCTAGCATCCCGTGGCTCGCGTGCTCGCCCTAGCCGCACCTCGCTTACAGCTTCCTCATCAGCTAGTAGCATATTTAAACTAGCGCCTCCCAATTAAGCCCGAGGAGCCGGAAAAACCTGGCGGGGCATTGGGAACTGTGCAATATGTCTTTGTACGTAAAGTGCTCTACTACTACTCTGTAGCTTGTGGCATTGCACGCATGGACTTCACTCCATTATCGGCTCTACTATAAAAGAAATTCCTCTTGACGTGTTTTTTTAAATGGAGGCAAAAGCTTTGCTTCATCTCATTCATAAAGAAGGAACTACTAACAAAGTTCGACAAGATCCATTACACCTCCAAAAATGGAAGCGAAAAGCCTAGTCTCGCTGTATCAAATAACTCAAATGTTTTGCCCCCGCAGTAACCGTCGCTGATAAACAGGCTGCTAGTGTGTGCGTGAGAGGAGCGGCTGAGTAGGCCAGCTACGTGAGAGGAGCGGCTGAATAGAGCACCGAGAGTACCCACTAGGCCACTACGCAGGTGTACTTCCCCTGCATTGATAGTACAGAGATGGTTCTAGAGAACAGTAGTACCCTCCACTTCCAACTATAGCTCCTTGGCCCTGAGATTCAAGAGTTCAAAACTGGTGCACTATACTAGACTAGACTAGAAGTACAGTACATCGCACTACTAGTTGAGAAAAGTAGTACTAGTACTGCTACTGTACGAGTACGTACTCCTCCGTCACATAATGTAAGACGTTTTTTTGACACTAGTTGGTGTGTACAAAAAATGGCAAAAACATACCCAAAATTTCTTAATCCACGCCAAAAACTACTACCTAGTGCCAAAATTTTCTTACTAGTGCTATTATTTACAGTATAATGCAATTCCATAATGTTCCATAATGCTAGTACTAGTAGTAAATAATAGCCTCACCCCTTCGCTGAGGAACGATCTACAGTTGGAAGGGACGAGGCCCTGCGGTTACTACGCTCTTATCTCCTCCTCGCCAGTTCCCCTCCCCCCGAAGAGAAGGCAGTTCGTCGCTGCTCCCATGGATTCGCCAGGCGGTTCTCCTCCTCGTCGGGGCTGGGAGACCTTGGACGACGATCCTCTGGGAGAAATCGCACACCGCTCCGACGTCCTCACCGCCGCAAGACTCGGTGCTTCCTGCACCAACTTTTTCAAGACGCTGCTTAAACAGGCTTGGGAAAAGGCCATGCTTGTTGGTCTTCCATGCGTCCTCGAGGAGAAGGTTCTTCTATGGGACAATCCTTCGAACAGTCCACCGCTCCCTGGCCATGGTTGCACGTTGACTCCGCTAGAGTTGCCGACGTTGAGAGGTAGTCGGATTTTGTCCGATGAGCAGGTCAGTAATGGAGTTTGATCATGTAGTACTCCCTCCTTTTCGGTTTATAGGGCTCAATTCAAAAATCTCACCAACCAAGGTAGATGGTGAGTGGTGGAATACTTTTTGTAGTTTGCAAAAGCACCTAATTAATGCTCTTGTTTTCCTCAAAAAATTATGTTTATCAATGCATTAATTGCAATGCATGCATGCATAAAGTACATGCATTGGTCAATTTTCTGTAAATACTTGCATGCAATGATTTAATGCACCTTGGAATCTGAACATGTGATGGGAAACAACCAAATTGAGCCTTATAAAATGGAAAAACTAAAATTTTGAGATAAGCCCTATAAACCGGAAAGGAGGGAGTACTTAGTTATTCCATTTCCATCCCGTAATTTCTCCGCTGCCCACCGTCTTATATATAGGTCTGGGTCGGTGCCAACGAAGATTGGCTTGCATACCTCCGGCCGGATACCACCATCATTTTGCACAACATCCACAGCAGTGCGGCCGTTCCGGTAGACCCCTTCTCCACCATTGGGTTCGGGCTTCCGGACTGGCTGGGCTTGAATACGTATGGTGATGCCTACATGAGATTGAAGAAGATAGCAATTGCGGACCCGCCGACAAAGTGACGCGGCTACGACGATTACTATCTCATCGCGGTGTTCGACATAAGGATTGCCATCAATGCAAGACGCAGTAACAGCAGAGGCTGGCACATGTTGGCGGCGGCAGATTTGTACCCCTACACGTTCGAAGACGTCGTGCGCCATCTAGGCCGCATCTTCGCGGTGACAAGCCAGGGGACTTGTTTCATCTGTTGCCATCCTACGGTACGGGAGATTACAAACAGAATGCACAAACCATCATTTGAATCCCTAACGGTACTCCATTATTTTGCAGGGACCAGTCATCCCCCAATCAAAATAAGATCGCCGATCCTGGATGTGCATTTGCATCTGCGATTCGGTCTAACCTGGAACCTTGTAGCTGACTTTGGCATATTGGGATCAACTATCTTAGCAGTCGTTACCCATGGTACCACTGATGTGCAACATGGTCACACAATCTACCACGATCGGACCGTCACCATCTACCCAGGTATTCCATTTTTAACCCTCTCGCCTTCTCTTTCATTGTTGTACTAGTAGTATACTTAGTAGTACTAGTAGGAGTACTTTTTACCTTGGAGGAAGTGTATAGCTAGCTAGGCCCTTGAAGACTTGAACCCACTAGCTGCCACCATTTTTGTTTTTCCATGTCTTACTATCTCATCCATGTAGCCAAGAGTGGCTATATATAATAAGCCGGTTATTTTACTTCCTCTATACCGGAGTAGTACTATTTGCTGCACAGTATTACTGACCGCCATATTTGAGCACAACATTATTATGCATGGACCTTGACTATGTACGTCACCATGTGTCCAGATCTGGGATGCTGCATGTACCAGATGAACGGCGCCGAGTTCGACCCCCGTGATGCTATGTGGGTGCCGAGGAACACTCTTGGAGATTACTCGCTTTTCATCGGGGACAGCTACCCCATTGTGAAGCGGATGCCACCTTCCGTGCACGACACGGAAGGCCTGCCGTTCATGAAGCATGGTTGTGTCTTCAGTGCGCACCACCGGATGAACGACATGCTGGGACTCGCTATCCCTGATTTATGCCGCTTCAGCTTGGATGAGTCTCCATCGTGTGGAACCGGACTAGAAAGCTGCGACAATGATTCTCGTTGCCCACCGCTATGGATCGTGCCATCCATGAAGAACACCTGGGACTGGAACCTGGAGGAGGACATGCATGTAGCCCATCTATAACATGTAAGTGGAGTACGGTAATTGTGAACGGTAGCACTGTGAATATATGTAGACTAGTCGTGCACAAATTTATCACATGAATTGGGTATGAACTTGTGTGGCATACTGGCATTTGTCCTTTAGAATTTATTACTAGTAAATGTGTTATGTGTACGTGCAACTTGTGTGGTTGTTGCACTGGCTCCAACACGCTCTCTGAGAAAAAAAGGTGGCACAGCTTTGGATATACGTGACGTGGCAGCATCATACAGTAGCATCGTTCACTATAGTTGTAGTACACTCCTACTAGGACGACAACTCCTATAAAACCTTGCGCTTGGCTCTTTGCCTCTTTGGGAGGTTCAACAATTCGTACTCGTGTGAACCTTGCACTTGGCTCTTCGCCTCTTCGGAAGGTCCAACAATGATGATACTACAGTACAATATGCTTCTGGCAATCTGACACCGATTGAACTGCTGCACGTCCACCGCGAGGGTGAGGGAGAGGGAGAGGGAGAGGGAGAGGGAGAGGGCGCTGTAGTCAAAACCCACTCCTCGTCCTATGAACCACCGCGCGCGTGGGCGAGGGAGAGGCGTAGTAAGCAAGCTTCTCCTCGTTCGGCGAGTTGACGGGACACATCAAAGTAGTACTAGTACTAGTAGTAGTCCATACTGCGTCCTTTCCGATTAATATGGCTTAATTTTAAACGAGAAAAATACACTGGCGGTCAATGTATGTAACAATACGCTCTTTACGGTCACTATATATAGTTTTAAGTCGATTATACGATCACTAGCTCATCGTAGAGCACCGTATTGCACCCTACTGACCGGCCACATAGTCGACGTGCCACTTTGTTGACTGGTTAAATTGTCACCTGGTTTCTGGTTCCCACCTGTCAGTTGGCAGAGACAGGCGCGACACGAGTCCAACCCTTGCGCCCAAACCGCCCTGGCTGTGTATGTGAGTGCATGCACGTGTCCTCCCTCGGTCTTCCAACAAAGAGTGTACATCGGCTATAAAACAAAGAGTGTAGTACATGATGTACATCTACACTTCCAATGCATTTAGCCTTTAATCTAAATCGATATTGATTGACTAATGCACCAACTTGTGCTGTAGGTATAGGCTACATGTCTATCCTTAATTACAGCATGCAACGGCCTTCATTTAATCTTCTTATCTCAATGGTCGCATGCACACATAAGTCTGCTACTTTTGGGCGTTAATTATGCCCTGATCAATGTGTAAATCTCTAAATGTACAGTCTTTCACGGACGTAGGGAGTAGGTTGAGCACTTGAGCGTGAGCGTGTGTGTTGCGTCGTGTGCTGTGTGCCGCATGGGTGTGTGAGTGTTGCGTGCGTCCATGTGTACGTGTGAGTGTTGCATGTTGCATGCATGCATGCATGCATGGGGCTTACTCCCTCCCATTGACATGTTCATATTTCAAGCTTCCTCTGTTCCCTCCATATGGTGATACTCCCTCTGTTCCCAAATAGTACGGAGTAAAAGCCTCCCTCTGTTCCCAAATATGGAGTATTTGTCTTTCTACATATTTCAACAAGTGACTAGGTACGGAGCAAAATGAGTGAAGTGAGCGTAGAGGCATAGGGATACTGTAGAAAGGAAGTCCTCGCGATCCACTATTCCCCATCTCGGTCAGAGAGAACTATTCAACTAGTCTTCGCAGTGAAGTGACAATACACTCTGCAGCAGATGGGACACGTAATTAATAAGCCGAACCAGCGTGTTGTTGTTACTAAATCAGCCTTACCCAGTACTGCCATCATGTTTGCCAGTAGAGCACACTTCCGCAAATATGCCTACGCACCTCTGTCCTCCATTAACTGACATATGGGCCCTGTTGTGGTAGACCCACATGTCATCGGTGTAACTATTTACCCTCCGAAGGACGGTATATCCTGGTAGTAGTACTAGTAGAATTGAGATTTAATGGACTTTCTTCCCCGTCTTCCACTCTTCTTCCTCCTCTCTTCCCCATCATCGGCCGCACACCATTTACCCCCGCTCACTGCTCGCCCGCCCGCGCCATCTTCCTTGGTAGCTCGCGCGTACCATATCCCCCCGCTCACTGCTCGGCCACACGAGGAGAAGCTTCTTCGCTCGCCCGCCCAAATCCACCTCCCCGCTGGCTCGCAGGCACCAAAAACCCCAATGGCAGAACCGACTGACACGCAGAGCCACGATTGGAATTCCCTCCCCGATGTTCTCTTGGAGCAGATCTGTACTCGTATGGACCTACTCAGCATCGTCCGTCTGGCCGCATGCTCGGTGTCTTTGTACCGTCTACTCGTCTGCAACCGGCCGGCTCTTTTCAAGACACCCTGCTTGCTGATGCCCGATCCTCGCAGCTGGCCCAGACACCGACTTGACGATCCTACGGAGGTTGCCGTGGTGCCCCTCGACATGCTACCACTACCCGTCCACATGTCCTTCATGCGCGGCCACTACTGGGCGGGCATGAAGGCCAACTGGATCGTCCTCATCCACCACACCGGTAGTCCGTGGCGTCTCGTGGATATCTACACCCAGCGAGAGATCACCCTTCCATCGTTGGATACCGCCGCCATCGAGCCTCGCGGCCCGCCGGACACTCCTGCCTACTACGCACGAGACGCGTCAAGCTTTTGGCTCGACCTCTGTTTGCAGGAAGTTGTAATCTGCGAAGTGCCCACACCATCAGAAGACTACATGGATTACAAGCTCATTGCCTTGTTCAACATGGGATTAGTCTATCTGGAATCCGGTCGCCATACATGGTTATGGCTCATCATCAATCCTGTTGAGGCAACATTTCTGTCTGATGCTATAGTGCACGATGGCATCATTTACGCGGTCGACGCACAGATTGGCTGCCTATACTGGTGGAATCTATCGTCGTGTAATTGTTCTATCTCATCTCATCTTTACCTTATGAATACGACTGCTTGTTCATTTGTTACAAATTTAGAATGCATAGCATGTCTATAACCACATCATTGCTATAAGTTCCTCTCATTTCGTAGATTTTTATGACCGCACATGTTATTGTTAGAGTTGTTATGAGAACAATCGGCATCTAATGATTGTTAGAATACATATTATGAGTATAACATCATGATTGCTATATGTTACTCTCGTTTACAAGATTTTTATAACAACGCATGTTATTGCTTAGAGTTGATATGACTACGTAGCACCGATACGCCAGGGAAGTGCCGTATCGCCGTTCCGGACGGCTCCGATATGCCGATACGGTCGATACGGCTCAGATACATGAATCTCTGATGTGTGCTTGCTACTGTGTGCTTGATGTATGTGCTTGCCTGCTTGCTGGATTCTTGTTTGGCTGTGCTTGCTAGCGTCCGTAGTACTAGTACACCGAGAGAAATAGCTGCACAAAGGAGGCAATCACTTCTATCTCATTGCTGCTTGTTGATGTTTGTTGGATAAAATTGCTTGCTGATGTTGCTGCTTGTTAATGTATTTTTCTATTTTGCGTACATCATGAGGAGTTGAGAACCTGGATCATTAAAGACAAAAGAAAAGACGCTTGGAGGCAATCAGGCAACTAATAGAGTCGAGGACATTTTGTTATGTTGGTTCTTGTTACATGTCACTTTTATTAATTATTTATATATACTCGACGTATCGTATATTGCTGTTTCTAGAAATTGCCGTATCCCGTATCGCCATACTCGTATCGGTGTCGCCGTATCGGTGCGACGTAGGATATGAGAACAGTAGTAGTAAGTGCTATGGGTGAATATGAGTAGGCGCTGTCGTAGGTGTTTTCCTCTCATTGTTACATGATGTTTGAACCATGACATGTTGCTAGAATATGAAAGCCATTGGCTTATTTTTTTTAACTTGGGGTATGATTATGACCACGGCATTGCAATTCTCAGTCTATGATACGTGTCACTGTTGTAATAATCTTAATTCCACACATACTCTGAACATGATTGTTTATTTTTGTCCTTTTGGTCTCCAATTTGAATTGTTGCAGCAGACGCAAATGCGCTGGCCTTCATGATTCCAGGACCTGGAATCATACTAGCCGATGGGTGGTGGTTTATCGCTCGTTCAGCTGACGGCGGTCATTTGATGCTCATTCGCACGTACCAAATTGACCAAACCATTACATCAAACCACATGCAGTACAATGCGTGGGGCGTTCGTGACATTGATGGCTATGGCTGCTTCATGTTCAAGAAAGATCCTAGCTCCGTTGGGCCAGGCGTATTCAACTAGAGGCGGGTTTACAGCCTCGGCAACCACTCCTTGTTCCTCGGGCTCAATTATCCGATCATCCAACCAATCATCGATCATATCACCGGCGATGATTACTGTGCTATGCAACTTCCATTCGCGAGGGGGGCTGTGTTTACACATCATACCATGGGTTTCATGAATGACCATATCCAGAGATTCGTCGACACAGCTTGTTGCCAGATAATCTACAGTGTGTGAAAGGCATCAAGCTTCCATGCGATGGATGGCTTTTGCAAACCCGACATGCGGCGATGTGGTTCATGCCAACAGCAAATATGCACAACTTGATTCATGCTGATATCTAGACTGAGCCATGTATTCTGCTGCTGTAGCACGACCCTCTTTTGTTGGATATTATGTACTATTGTTAGTTTGAAGCACTCCTCTAGTTTGAAGGATAGATACCTTCCTGGGATCAAGTGCATCCTAACTCACCTACGTAGGATGTACTGATAATGATGATGGAGATGCTGTGCAGAAGCCATATATATATATATATATATATATATATATATATATATATATATATCAGTTAGGCTTCAAGTGCGTACTTGTTAGTTAAACCTATGTATAAATTGTGACACTAAATACGACTAGTAAGTAGTACAGTAGCAGTACTAGTATACGTCGGTCAAATTATTCATCATGTCCACACATTGAATTGACGTGACAACACGCTGCGCCTGAGGTGACACAAGAATCCCGGCGGCGTGTTCGGGTATTCTGGACTTCAGATTTGGAGTACCACTTATCTGTCGAAATCTTTCATCATTCACTTAAAACAGTCGATTGATCATACATTGAGTACCATATAACTGGAATTACCAATGCAAGTCGAAGAAGGATTGGTCGGTGCTGCCGGCTGGCTTCAAGTTCGATCCCATGGATCAGGAGCTGATCGAGCACCTTGAGGCCAAAGTGAGTGCTGACAGCGCGAGATTTCAGTCTCTCATCGATTTGTTCATACCAACCATCGACAGCGAGCACGGCATATGCTACACCCAACCTGAGAAACTTCCAGGTAAGACACCGATCGGCCGTCTACTTGCACAAACATATTCCTTTGTTTATAGCTCTATTTTTCTTTTTAGACGCAGACCTGGTGAAGCAATTACAATTTCACAGTTAATAAAAAGTGAAACAAGTGACTGCAACATGCCAAAGATGTTATGAAAATGCCAACTAGGTACACTAAAACCTGTATTCCACAATACTGCAGGTATCACACTAAGTGGCCTAAGGAAGCATTTCTTCCAGCGCAATTCCAGGGCATTCAAAAGGGGCACGTGGAAGCGCCGCAAGATACAGTCGGAGTGCGGCATGCACGCGATGTGGCACAAGACCGGCAATACCTTGCCGGTGATGGTCAACGGCCAGCAGACGGGCAGCAAAAAAGGTTCTGGTGCTGCACACCAACAGGAACTTCGACCAGCAGAGGACCAACTGGGTGATGCACCAGTACCACCTCGGGGACCTGGAGCAAGAAAAGGAGCGGGAACTGGTCCTCTAGAAGATTTTCTACCGGACTAACACTAGGGCCAAGAGTAAAAAGATTATAAGTTAGTTTGGTATTGGTAGTTGTACTACCTTGTCGTCCGCAAGTTGGTATTGTTGTTAACGATCTTTTGGTATGAACTTGCATTTGCTTCCAACCATCATGCCGAGGGTCGGCGTGGATATAAAGCTGAATCATTTGTTTCGAAACGAATTTTCAGGCACCTAATTTTTATTTGATGGTAGCATAAGCACCCGCCGTTCGAATTCCCAGTTCTCCAATTTTTTTGAAACAAGTGCATGCACTTATTATCACGATAAAAAAACAATATCCATGCTGCATCCCAGTTATCAGTCTGTACTTGCAGAATTCTCTCGTTTATTGAGCATGTATATTGTTTTTTCAGGTCGAGCAAGTTTCAACTGGGTTGTAGACTGCCCAGGGTTGGTTTTGTTTTTAACAGGCCCAGCCCATGACGACAACGGGGAACAAAGATCCAGCAGGTATCTACTGGCCTCTGGCCCGCCAGCGTTAGTTATATTTTGTCTTACAACATCCGCAGGCAGTTTTTTTTACTAAATCAAACACACAGCCCAGTTCTATTTTCCTCTTGAAACGCATGTCCTACATCCGTTTTCTAATCTCTACCTATAGTTTTACTAGTTCATATACACGTATCATTATATTGAAAACACATAAAATTCCCTTTTCATATTTACATCCTTTTTTTTGTTGTTTTTTCCCACCCAGCGCTGATTTTTTTACCACTGGTTTTCCCCTAAACCAACTCAATTGTCCCACGTCTTATTTGCTTACAAAAACAAAATGATTTTTTTGGCAAATCAATAAGTTCTTAAAAAATGTTTATCATTTCGGGATTACAACAGTTTGGAATCCACCAAAATATGCAAAATAAGGTTGAACTTTTTGACCGTGGTCCTGGGCAGAAAATGGGCTGTAATAAATTACTTAAGAATTAGCAAATGGGCTGCAAATTATAAAAAATAGCAAATGGGCTTTATGTTGTCTGCCACAGATTTGGAGGCTGACTTGTGGGCCTACTAAGTTCATGCGTACACAAGGTTTCTTAAAAAAGAAACTTAGTCAACAATCGACTCTACCAGCGTCAGACCGTTAGATGTTAATCTAACGGCAATCGTGCTTCTTCAGTCTCTGATCTTCCTGCCCCAGCCGCCCAAACCAGCGCCGTCGGAACCACCTGCTCCCGCCTCCCGTGGCCGGCAGTGCTGCCGGGCAGGCCTCACGGCCCCATCATACTCACAACCCTGGCCTGTCTATCCCTCTACTCACCCACACCTCCTGTTATTTTCCGGCGACGGCAGCAGAACCAGTCAACCCTCGTACTCTCCACCGCGTGGGCAGCCACTGCCGTGTCTTCCCCGGCTCCGTGTCGTTCCCTTTATAGGCCTCGCCGTCGTCCACCGCCCTGGTGCTCTCGGCGTGGCGTGGTCAACGATGTCCATCCAACGGCCGTAGTGCTTCTTCAACCTCTGGTCTTCTTGCCCCAGCCGCCCAAAGCAGTGCCGGTCGTGCCGCATGCTCCTGCCTCCCTTGGCCGGCTGTGCTGCCGCGGAGGCCTCACCATCCCCATACTACTCCCACCGCTGGCCAGGCCATCCCTCCACTCACCCAGTCCCCCTGTTATTCTGCGGCGACGGCAGCCTCACACCGCAGCCGAACCAGTGAACCCTCGTACTCCTCTCCACGTGGGCATCCACTGCCACGTCTTCCCCAGCTCCGCGTCGTCCCCTTCCTAGGCCTCGCCGTCGTCCACCGCCGTGGTGCTCTCGGCATGGCGTGGTCAATGTGGTCAACGACTGACTTCCATCGGAAGAGTACTGTACGTGGAGAGGCTGACAGCTGGGTCCACGGCAGCCGCAAGGATGTGCCTCCTTATTACACGCAAAATAATTATTCCTCCACCTGACAACAAGGACCCACCGGACGGGCCAACAGTATTTCGCGGAAAAAACGTTTCCCCCTGACTACTGGGACCCACCGGACGGGCCACCGTATTTCGCGAAAAAACGTTTGCCCCTGACTGCTGGGACCCACCGGACGGACCACCGTATTTCGCAAAAAAAACGTTCCCCCCGCTGTCAGCTCGGACCCACCGGAAGTGCCTCCTTATTACACACAGAAAAATGAATACTCCTCCTGCTAGCTGGGACCCACCATGGTGGGAGGCTGACTTGTGGGCCTACTAAGTTGACGGGGACAGAGGGCTTTGTCAACTTAGTCAATATGAACGATTCTAGCTCCAGTGACAGTACGATGTCCATCCAACGGCCGTCGTCCTTCTTCAATCTCTGCTCTTCCTGCTCCAGCCGCTCAAACAAAGCGCCGGCGGGACTGCCTGCTCCTTCCTCCCCGCGGCCGGCTCTACTGCCGCGCAGGCCTCACCGCCCCATCGTACTCCCATCGCTGGCCTAGCCATCCCTCTACTCACCCACACCTGCTGTTATTCTCCGGCGAGGGCAGACGAACCAGTAAACCCTCGTACAGTCATACTCCCCTCCGTGTGGGAAACAACTGCCGAGTCTTCCCTGCCTCCGTGTCGTTCCCTTCCTAGGCCTGGCCGTCGTCCACCGCCCTGGTGCTCTCGGCGCGGCCTGGTCAATGTGGTCAACAACCGACATGCATCTGAAGTGGACTGTACGTGGAGAGGCTGACAGCTGGGTCCACGGCTGCACGCAAGGAAATGCCTCCTTATTACGTGCAAAATAATGATTCCTCCACCTGATATCGGGGACCCACCGAAAGGGCCTCTGTATTTTGCGAAAAAACGTTACCGCCGCTGACAACTCAGACCCACCAGCTATATCTTTGCACGCAAGGAAGTGCCTCCTTATTACACACAAAAAAATGAATACTCCCCCTGTTAGCTGGGACCCAGTATATTGGCAGGCTGACTTGTGGGCCTACTAAGTTGACGGGGACGGAGGCCTTTGTCAACTTAGTCAATATGCACGATTCTAGCTCCAGTGACCGTACAATGTCCATCCAACAGCCGTAGTGCTTCTTCAACCTCTGGTCTTCTTGCTCCAGCCGCCCAAACCAGCGCCGGTCGTGCCTCGTGCTCCTGCCTCCCGTGGCCGGCTGCGATGCGGCGGAGGCCTCACTGCCCCCTACTACTCCCACCGCTGGCCAGGTCATCCCTCTACTCACCCACACCCCCTGTTATTCTGCGGCGATGGCAGCCTCACACCGCAGCGAACCAGTGAACCCTCGTACTCCTCTACACGTGGGCATCCACTGCCGCGTCTTCCCCGGCTCCACGTCGTCCCCTTCCTACGCCTCGCCGTCGTCCACCACCCTGGTGCTCTCGGCGCGGCGTGGTCAACGTGGTCAAGGAACGGCTTCCATCGGACGTGGACTGTACGTGGAGAGGCTGACAGCTGGGTCCACGGCCGCAGCAAGGAAGTGCCTCCTTATTATGCGCAAAATAATAATTCCTCCACCTGACAGCAGGGACCCACCGAACGGGCCACCGTATTTCGCGAAAAAACGTTTCCCCCTGACTGCTGGGACCCACCAGCTACATCTTCGCACGCAAGGAAGTGCGTCCGGGCAAAAAAAATGATTCGCCCCCCTGACTGCTGGGACCCACCAGCTACATCTTCCCAGACAAGGAAGTGCCTAACAGTCGGGACCCACCTGGTCGAAGCGTACGTAGCGTTGTCATTCTGGTCGCGAACGTGTACGTACATATATACTGGTGGATGTAGAGGCGCGCACGTGTCGTAGTAGAGGCGCGCACGTAGAATGTACACGTACGTACAGCGGCCAGGGTGCAAGAAAGAAAATACGGCCACGTATGTGTACATACGGGCGGGGTCTCGAACGCCTACTCGCGCATACGTACGGCGAGGGCTCGTGTACATGGCTGGGTCAGAACGGAGAAACAGCGTCGTCATCGTGTTCATGGGGAGGCAACGGAATACATCATGTTCATGGGGAGGCAGCGGAATGCGTCGTGTTCATCGGGAGGCAACGGAACGCGTGGGAGCCAACCGGCTGGGTCGGAACGGAATGCGTGGTCGTGTTCATCGGGAGGGCTTGGACGAAACAGGCGATGGAAACGAGGCCTGGCGTACCGCACAACGGAGGAAACGGACCTCCTACGTTCGGAACAGGGTCCTGTTGATCGGGAGGGGTGTGGCGTACCGCAAAACGGAGGAAACGGACCTCCTACGGTCGAAACGGGGGTCCTGTTGATCGGGAGGGGTGTGGCGTACCGCAAAACGGACGAAACGGACCTCCTACGGTCGAAACGGGGGTCCTGTTGATCGGGAAGGGTGTGGCATACCGCAAAATGGACGAAACGGACTTGTCTTGCAGTGCTACGGTCGAAACGGGGGTCCTGTTCATCAGGAGGGGTGTGGCGTACCGCAAAACGGGACTCCACGAGATACTGTTCATCTCCACCGTCGACCTCCTCCAGCCTCCACGGGCTACCGTCGACCTCCTTCAGCCTCCACGGGCTCCTGTTCATCCAGCCTCCACCGCACGTTGTTGGGGTTCGTAGCAGAAATTTAAAATTTTCTACGCATCACCAAGATCAATCTATGGAGTCATCTAGCAACGAGAGATAGGAGTGCATCTACATACCCTTGTAGATCGCGAGCGGAAGCGTTCAAGAGAACGGGTTGATGGAGTCGTACTCGTCGTGATCCAAATCACCGATGATCCTAGCGCCGAACGGACGGCACCTCCGCGTTCAACACACGCACGGTTGGGAGAGACGTCTCCTCCTTCTTGGTCCAGCAAGGGGGGAGGACAGGTTGATGGAGATCCAGCAGCACGACGGCGTGGTGGTGGAAGCAGCGGGGATCTCGGCAGGGCTTCGCCAAGCTCAGCGAGAGGGAGAGGTGTTACTGGGGGAGAGGGAGGCGCCAGGGGCTTGGGTGCGCAGCCCTCCCTCCCCCCCTCTTTATATAGGGGCCCTGGGGGGCGCCGGCCCCTAGAGATCCAATCTCAAGGGGGGCGGCGGCCAAGGGGGAACTTGCCCCCCAAGTCAGGTGGGGCGCCCCCCACCCCCAGGGTTTCCAACCCTAGGCGCAGGGGGAGGCCCATGGGGGGCGCACCAGCCCACCAGGGGCTCGTTCCCTTCCCACTTCAGCCCATGGGGCCCTCCGGGATAGGTGGCCCCACCCGGTGGACCCCCGGGACCCTTCCGGTGGTCCCGGTACAATACCGGTGACCCCCGAAACTTTCCCGGTGGCCGAAACTGGACTTCCTATATACAAATCTTTACCTCCGGACCATTCCGGAACTCCTCATGATGTCCGGGATCTCATCTGGGAGTCCGAACAACTTTCGGGTTACCGCATACTAATATCTCTACAACCCTAGCGTCACCGAACCTTAAGTGTGTAGACCCTACGGGTTCAGGAGACACGCAGACATGACCGAGATGACTCTCCGGTCAATAACCAACAGCGGGATCTGGATACCCATGTTGGCTCCCACATGCTCCTCGATGATCTCATCGGATGAACCACGATGTCGATTATTCAAGTAATCCCGTATACAATTCCCTTTGTCAATCGGTACGTTACTTGCTCGAGATTCGATCATCGGTATCCCAATACCTCGTTCAATCTCGTTACCGACAAGTCACTTTACTCGTATCGTAATGCATGATCCCGTGACCAACCACTTGGTCACATTGAGCTCATTATGATGATGCATTACCGAGTGGGCCCAGAGATACCTCTCCGTCATACGGAGTGACAAATCCCAGTCTCGATCTGTGCCAACCCAACAGACACTTTCGGAGATACCTGTAGTGTACCTTTGTGGCCACCCAGTTACGTTGTGACGTTTGGTACACCCAAAGCACTCCTACGGTATCCGGGAGTTGCACGATCTCATGGTCTAAGGAAATGATACTTGACATTAGAAAAGCTCTAACAGATGAACTACACGATCTTGTGCTATGCTTAGGATTGGGTCTTGTCCATCACATCATTCTCCCAATGATGTGATCCCGTTATCAATGACATCCAATGTCATGGTCAGGAAACTGTAACCATCCATTGATCAACGAGCTAGTTAACTAGAGGCTCACTAGGGACATATTGTGGTCTATGTATTCACACATGTAACGATTTCCGGATAACACAATTATAGCATGAACAATAGACAATTATCATGAACGAGGAAATATAATAATAATCATTTTATTATTGCCTCTAGGGCATATTTCCAACAGTCTCCCACTTGCACTAGAGTCAATAATCTAGTTACATTGTGATGAATCGAACACCCATAGAGTTCTGGTGTTGATCATGTTTTGCTCGCGGAAGAGGTTTAGTCAACGGATCTGCGACATTCAGATCCGATGCACTTTGCAAATATCTATGTCTCCATCTTGAACATTTTCACGAATGGAGTTGAAGCGACGCTTGATGTGCCTGGTCTTCTTATGAAACCTGGGCTCCTTGGCAAGGGCAATTGCTCCAGTGTTGTCACAGAAGAGAGTCATCGGCCCCGACGCATTGGGAATAACTCCTAGGTCGGTAATGAACTCCTTCATCCAGATTGCTTCATGTGCTGCCTCCGAGGCTGCCATGTATTCTGCTTCACATGTAGATCCCGCCACAACGCTTTGCTTGCAACTGCACCAGCTTACTGCCCCACCATTCAAAATATACACGTATCCGGTTTGTGACTTAGAGTCATCCAGATCTGTGTCGAAGCTAGCATTGACGTAACCCTTTACGACGAGCTCTTCGTCACCTCCATAAATGAGAAACATATCCTTAGTCCTTTTCAGGTACTTTAGGATATTCTTGCCCGCTGTCCAGTGTTCCATGTCGGGATTACTTTGGTACCTTCCTACCAAACTTACGGCAAGGTTTACATCAGGTCTGGTACACAGCATGGCATACATGATAGACCCTATGGCCGAGGCATAGGGGACGACACTCATCTTTTCTCTATCCTCTGCCGTGGTCGGACATTGAGTCGAGCTCAATTTCACACCTTGCAACATAGGCAAGAACCCCTTCTTGGACTGATCCATATTGAACTTCTTCAATATTTTATCAAGGTATGTGCTTTGTGAAAGACCTATGAGGTGTCTCAATCTATCTCTATAGATCTTGATGCCTAATATGTAAGCAGCTTCTCCAAGGTCCTTCATTGAAAAACACTTATTCAAGTAGGCCTTTATGCTCTCCAAGAGTTCTATATCATTTCCCATCAACAGTATGTCATCCACATATAATATGAGAAATGCTACAGAGCTCCCACTCACTTTCTTGTAAACGCAGGCTTCTCCATAAGTCTGCATAAACCCAAACGCTTTGATCATTTCATTAAAGCGAATGTTCCAACTCCGAGATGCTTGCACCAGCCCATAGATGGAGCGCTGGAGCTTGCATACCTTGTTAGCATTCTTAGGATCGACAAAACCTTCCGGCTGCATCATATACAATTCTTCCTTAAGAAATCCGTTAACGAATGCCGTTTTGACGTCCATTTGCCATATCTCATAATCGTAGAATGCGGCAATTGCTAACATGATTCGGACGGACTTAAGCTTCGCTACGGGTGAGAAGGTCTCATCATAGTCAACCCCTTGAACTTGTCGATAACCCTTAGCGACAAGTCGAGCTTTATAGATGGTAACATTACCATCTGCGTCCGTCTTCTTCTTAAAGATCCATTTATTTTCTATCGCTCGCCGATCATCGGGCAAGTCTGTCAAAGTCCATACTTTGTTTTCATACATGGATCCTATCTCGGATTGCATGGCTTCAAGCCATTTGTTGGAATCTGGGCCCGCCATCGCTTCTTCATAGTTCGAAGGTTCACCGTTGTCTAACAACATGATTTCCAGGACGGGGTTGCCATACCATTCTGGTGTGGAACGTGTCCTCGTGGACCTATGAAGTTCAGTAGCAACTTGATCCGAAGTACCTTGATCATCATCGTTAACCTCCTCTCTAGCCGGTGCAGGCACCACAGGAACATCTTCCTGAGCTGCGCTACTTTCTGCTTCAAGAGGCAGTACTTCATCAAGTTCCACTTTCCTCCCACTTACTTCTTTCGAGAGAAACTCTTTCTCCAGAAAGGACCCGTTCTTGGCAACAAAGATCTTGCCTTCGGATCTGAGGTAGAAGGTATACCCAATGGTTTCCTTAGGGTATCCTATGAAGACGCATTTTTCCAACTTGGGTTCGAGCTTTTCAGGTTGAAGTTTCTTGACATAAGCATCGCATCCCCAAACTTTTAGAAACGACAGCTTAGGTTTCTTCCCAAACCATAATTAATACGGTGTCATTTCAACGGATTTCGACGGAGCCCTATTTAAAGTGAATGCGGTAGTCTCTAAAGCATAGCCCCAAAATGAGAGCGGTAGATCAGTAAGAGACATCATAGACCACACCATATCCAATAGAGTGCGATTACGACGTTCGGACACCCCATTACGCTGAGGTGTTCCAGGCGGCGTGAGTTGTGAAATGATTCCACATTTCCTTAAGTGCGTGCCAAATTCGTGACTTAAATATTCCCCTCCACGATCTGATCGTAAGAACTTTATTTTTCTATCACGTTGATTTTCAACCTCACTCTGAAATTCCTTGAACTTTTCAAAGGTCTCAGACTTGTGTTTCATTAAATAGACATACCCATATCTACTTAAGTCATCAGTGAGAGTGAGAACATAACGATAGCCACCGCGTGCCTCAACACTCATTGGCCCGCACACATCAGTATGTATGATTTCCAATAAGTTGGTTGCTCGCTCCATTGTTCCGGAGAACGGAGTCTTGGTCATTTTACCCATGAGGCACGGTTCGCACGTGTCAAATGATTCATAATCAAGAGACTCCAAAAGTCCATCTGCATGGAGCTTCTTCATGCGTTTGGCACCAATGTGACCAAGGCGGCAGTGCCACAAGTATGTGGGACTATCATTATCAACCTTACATCTTTTGCTATTCACACTATGAATATGTGTAACATCACGTTCGAGATTCATTAAGAATAAACCATTGACCAGCAGGGCATGACCATAAAACATACCTCTCATATAAATAGAACAACCATTATTCTCCGATTTAAATGAGTAGCCATCTCGTACTAAACGAGATCCAGATACAATGTTCATGCTCAAAGCTGGCACTAAATAACAATTATTGAGGTTTAAAACTAATCCCGTAGGTAAATGTAGAGGTAACGTGCCGACGGCGATCACATCGACCTTGGAACCATTCCCGATGCGCATCGTCACCTCGTCCTTCGCCAGTCTCCGCTTATTCCGCAGCTCCTGTTTTGAGTTACAAATATGAGCAACCGCACCGGTATCAAATACCCAGGAGCTACTACGAGTACTGGTAAGGTACACATCAATTACATGTATATCACATATACCTTTGGTGTTGTCGGCCTTCTTGTCCGCTAAGTACTTGGGGCAGTTCCGCTTCCAGTGACCGTTTCCCTTGCAATAAAAGCACTCAGTCTCAGGCTTGGGTCCATGCTTTGGCTTCTTCCCGGCAACTGGCTTACCGGGCGCGGCAACTCCTTTGCCGTCCTTCTTGAAGTCCTTCTTACCCTTGCCTTTCTTGAACTTAGTGGTTTTATTCACCATCAACACTTGATGTTCCTTTTTGATCTCCACCTCCGCTGATTTCAGCATCGAATATACCTCAGGAATGGTTTTCTCCATCCCCTGCATATTGAAGTTCATCACAAAGCTCTTGTAGCTAGGTGGGAGCGACTGAAGGATTCTGTCAATGACCGCATCATCCGGGAGATTAACTCCCAGCTGAGATAGGCGGTTGTGCAACCCAGAAATTTTGAGTATGTGTTCGCTGACGGAACTATTCTCCTCCATCTTACAACTGTAGAACTTGTCGGAGACTTCATATCTCTCGACCCGGGCATGAGCTTGGAAACCATTTTCAGCTCTTGGAACATCTCATATGCTCCGTGCTGCTCAAAACGCTTTTGGAGCCCCGGTTCTAAGCTGTAAAGCATGCCGCACTAAACCAGGGAGTAATCATCACTACGCGACTGCCAGGCATTCATAACGTCTTGAGTTGCTGGGAAAACGGGTGCTTCACCTAGCGGTGCATCTAGGACATATGCTTTCTTGGCAGCTATGAGGATGATCCTCAAGTTCCGGACCCAGTCCGTATAGTTGCTGCCATCGTCTTTCAGCTTGGTTTTCTCTAGGAACGCGTTGAAGTTGAGGGCAACATTAGCGTGGGCCATTTGATCTACAAGACATATTGCAAAGATTTTAGACTAAGTTCATGATATTTAAGTTCATCTAATCAAATTATTTAATGAACTCCCACTCAGACAGACATCCCTCTAGTCATCTAAGTGATACATGATCCGAGTCAACTAGGCCGTGTCCGATCATCACGTGAGGTGGACTAGTCATCATCGGTGAACATCTTCATGTTGATCGTATCTTCTATACGACTCATGTTCGACCTTTCGGTCTTCTGTGTTCCGAGGCCATGTCTGTACATGCTAGGCTCGTCAAGTCAACCTAAGTGTATTGCGTGTGTAAATCTGGCTTACACCCGTTGTATTCGAACGTTAGAATCCATCACACCCGATCATCACGTGGTGCTTAGAAACAAGGAACCTTCGCAACGGTGCACAGTTAGGGGGAACACTTTCTTGAAATTATTATGAGGGATCATCTTATTTATGCTACCCTCGTTCTAAGCAAATAAGATGCAAAAACATGATAAACATCACATGCAATCAAATAGTGACATGATATGGCCAATATCATTTTTCTCCTTTTGATCTCCATCTTCGGGGCGCCATGACCATCATCATCACCGGCATGACACCATGATCTCCATCATCATGATCTCCATCATCGTGTCTTCATGAAGTTGTCTCGCCAACTATTACTTCTACTACTATGGCTAACGGTTTAGCAACAAAGTAAAGTAATTACATGGCGTTATTCATTGACACGCAGGTCATACAATAAATTAAGAAAACTCCTATGGCTCCTGCCGGTTGTCATACTCATCGGCATGCAAGTCGTGATTCCTATTACAAGAACATGATCAATCTCATACATCACATATATATCATTCATCACATCCTTTTGGCCATATCACATCACACGGCATATGCTGCAAAAACAAATTAGACGTCCTCTAATTGTTGTTGCAAATTTTTACGTGGCTGCTATAGGTTTCTTGCAAGAACGTTTCTTACCTACGCCAAAACCACAAGATATGCCAATTTCTATTTACCCTTCATAAGGACCCTTTTCATCAAATCCGATCCGACTAAAGTGGGAGAGACAGACACCCGCTAGCCACCTTACGCAACTAGCGCATGTCAGTCGGTGGAACCTGTCTCACGTAAGTGTACGTGTAAGGTCAGTCCGGGCCGCTTCATCCCACGATGCCGCCGAATCAAGATAAGACTAGTAACGGCAAGTAAATTGACAATATCGACGCCCACAACAAACTTGTGTTCTACTCATGCATAGTAACTACGCATAGACCTAGCTCTGATACCACTGTTGGGGTTCGTAGCAGAAATTTAAAATTTTCTACGCATCACCAAGATCAATCTATGGAGTCATCTAGCAACGAGAGAGAGGAGTGCATCTACATACCCTTGTAGATCGCGAGCGGAAGCGTTCAAGAGAACGGGGTTGATGGAGTCGTACTCGTCGTGATCCAAATCACCGATGATCCTAGCGCCGAACGGACGGCACCTCCGCGTTCAACACACACACGGTTGGGAGAGACGTCTCCTCCTTCTTGGTCCAGCAAGGGGGGAGGAGAGGTTGATGGAGATCCAGCAGCACGACGGCGTGGTGGTGGAAGCAGCAGGGATCTCGGCAGGGCTTCGCCAAGCTCAGCGAGAGGGAGAGGTGTTACGGGGGGAGAGGGAGGCGCCAGGGGCTTGGGTGCGCAGCCCTCCCTCCCCCCTCTTTATATAGGGGCCCTGGGGGGCGGCCCCTAGAGATCCAATCTCAAGGGGGGGGGGCGACGGCCAAGGGGGAACTTGCCCCCAAGTCAGGTGGGGCGCCCCCACCCCCAGGGTTTCCAACCCTAGGCGCAGGGGGGAGGCCCATGGGGGGCGCACCAGCCCACCAGGGGCTGGTTCCCTTCCTACTTCAGCCCATGAAGCCCTCCGGGATAGGTGGCCCCACCCGGTGGACCCCCGGGACCCTTCCGGTGGTCCCGGTACAATACCGGTGACCCCCGAAACTTTCCCGGTGGCCGAAACTGGACTTCCTATATACAAATCTTTACCTCCGGACCATTCTGGAACTCCTCATGATGTCCGAGATCTCATCCGGGACTCCGAACAACTTTCGGGTTATCGCATACTAATATCTCTACAACCCTAGCGTCACCGAACCTTAAGTGTGTAGACCCTACGGGTTCGGGAGACACGCAGACATGACCGAGACGACTCTCCGGTCAATAACCAACAGCGGGATCTGGATACCCATGTTGGCTCCCACATGCTCCTCGATGATCTCATCGGATGAACCACGATGTTGAGGATTCAAGTAATCCCGTATACAATTCCCTTTGTCAATCGGTACGTTACTTGCCCGAGATTCGATGTCGGTATCCCAATACCTCGTTCAATCTCTTTACCGACAAGTAACTTTACTCGTACCATAATGAATGATCCCGTGACCAACCACTTGGTCACATTGAGCTCATTATGATGATGCATTACCGAGTGGGCCCAGAGATACCTCTCCGTCATACGGAGTGACAAATCCCAGTCTCGATCTGTGCCAACCCAACAGATACTTTCGGAGATACCTGTAGTGTACCTTTATGGCCACCCAGTTACGTTGTGACGTTTGGTACACCCAAAGCACTCCTGCGGTATCTGGGAGTTGCACGATCTCATGGTCTAAGGAAATGATACTTGACATTAGAAAAGCTCTAGCAGACGAACTACACGATCTTGTGCTATGCTTAGGATTGGGTCTTGTCCATCACATCATTCTCCCAATGATGTGATCCCGTTATCAATGACATCCAATGTCATGGTCAGGAAACCGTAACCATCCGTTGATCAACGAGATAGTTAACTAGAGGCTCACTAGGGACATATTGTGGTATATGTATTCACACATGTATTACGATTTCCGGATAACACAATTATAGCATGAACAATAGACAATTGTCATGAACAAGGAAATATAATAATATTCATTTTATTATTGCCTTTAGGGCATATTTCCAACACGCGCTACTCCACCGGCTCCTGTTCAACCACCCCTCCACGGGCACCCCTCCACCGTCTACTGTTCATCCAGCCCTCCACACCACGGGGTCCTGTTCAACCACCCCTCCACGGCCACCCCTCCACCGTCTACTGTTCATCCAGCCCTCCACACCACGGGGTCCTGTTCATCCAGAGGCAACGCCACCGCTCACTGTTCATCCAAACCCCCCCGCAACGCTCACTGTTCATCCAATCGATCGGCTTCAGTTAGCAGCAGTAGCGAAGGAATTGCTCGATTGGGTTCAGTTAACAGCCATCGATCGATCGCTCGGGTTCAGTAACGCGTAGCCTGCAGTGCAATCACTCGGGTTTAGTTAGAGCCCAACGCCTCACTCGGGTTCAGTTAGAGCCAACGCCTCGCACACACGCGCGTAAGTGTACGAGAGAAACGCGCATCGCTCGGCCCCCGACCTCCCACCGTAACCGGCAACTCCCCAAAATTTTCCTCCCCCTCGCTTCTACCACGGTTTTTTCCGTCATGGACGGCCCAAAGAATGTCATGCAGCTGCGTCTACGGCCCACCCAGGACGAAAAGCCCATTTTCTGTCATGATTTTTTTGTCATAGAAGTAGGAGCCCACCACATCTATGATGATACCGGGTTTTGTCACAATTATCGTCATAGAAGTGTCATATGTATGACAGAAAAAAAATTCGTTCGGCCCAAAATGTCACGGATGTGTCTTTTTTTTGTAGTGATATGAAAGTGACAACATAGAAGACTCTCTATCATGAAGATCATGGTGCTACTTTGAAGCACAAGTGTGGTAAAAGGATAGTAGCATTGCCCCTTCCCTCTTTTTCTCTCATTTTTTTGTTTTTGTTTTTGGGCCTTCTCTTTTTTTCTGGCCTCTTTTTTCTCTTTTTTTTATTTTTCGTCCGGAGTCTCATCCCGACTTGTGGGGAATCATAGTCTCCATCATCCTTTCCTCACATGGGACAATGCTCTAATAATGATGACCATCACACTTTTATTTACTTACAACTCAAGAATTACAACTCGATACTTAGAACAAAATATGACTCTATATGAATGCCTCCGGTGGTGTACCGGGATGTGCAATGAATCAAGAGTGACATGTATGAAAGAATTATGAAGGTGGCTTTGCCACAAATACGATGCCAACTACATGATCATGCAAAGCAATATGACAATGATGAAGTGTGTCATAATAAACGGAACGGTGGAAAGTTGCATGGCAATATATCTCGGAATGGCTATGGAGATGCCATAATAGGTAGGTATGGTGGCTGTTTCGAGGAAGGTATATGGTGGGTGTATGGTACCGGCGAAAGTTGTGCGGTACTAGAGAGGCTAGCAATGGTGGAAGGGTAAGAGTGCGCATAATCCATGGACTCAACATTAGTCATAAAGAACTCATATACTTATTGCAAAAATCTATTAGTTATCAAAACGAAGTACTACGCGCATGCTCCTAGGGAGATATATTGGTAGGAAAAGACCATCGCTCGTCCCCGACCGCCACTCATAAGGAAGACAATCAATAATAAATCATGCTCCGACTTCATCACATAACGGTTCACCATACGTGCATGCTACAGGAATCACAAACTTTAACACAAGTATCTCTCAAATTCACAACTACTCACTAGCATGAATCTAATATTACCATCCTCATATCTCGAAACAATCATAAGGAATCAAACTTCTCATAGTATTCAATGCACTTTATATGAAAGTTTTTATTATATCCCTCTTGGATGTCCATCATATTAGGACTAAATTTATAGCCAAAGCAAATTGCCATGCTGTTCTAAAATACTCTCAAAATAATATAAGTGAAGCATGAGAGATCAATAATTTCTATAAAATAAAACCACCACCGTGCTCTAAAAGATATAAGTGAAGCACTAGAGCAAACGACAAACTACTCCAAAAGATATAAGTGAAGACCAATGAGTAGTCGAATAATTATGCAACTATGGAAGACTCTCTAACGTTTAATAATTTCAGATCTTGGGATATCATTCAAACAGCAAGCAAAACAAAATGACCTCCAAGCAAAACAAATATCATGTGGTGAATAAAAATATAGCTCCAAGTAAAGTTACCGATGAATGAAGACGAAAGAGGGGATGCCATCCGGGGCATCCCCGAGCTTAGGCTCTTGGTTGTCCTTGAATATTACCTTGGGGTGCCTTGGGCTTCCCCAAGCTTAGGATCTTGCCACTCCTTATTCCATAGTCCATTGAATCTTTACCCAAAACTTGAAAACTTCACAACACAAAACTCAACAGAAAACTCGTAAGCTCTGTTAGTATAAGAAAATAAATCACCACTTAGGTACTGTTTTGAACTCATTATTAATTCATATTGGTGTAATATCTACTGTATTCCAACTTATCTATGGTTCATACCCTCCGATACTGCTCATAGATTCATCAAAATAAGCAAACAACATATAGAAAACAGAATCTGTCAAAAACAGAACAGTCTGTAGTAATCTGTATCATTCGAATACTTCTGTAACTCCAAAAATTCTGAAATAAATTGGTGGTGAGGAATTTGTCTATTAATCATCTGCAAAAAGAATCAACCTAAAATCACACTCCAGTAAAAAATGGCAGCTAATCTCGTGAGCGCAAAAGTTTCTGTTTTTTGCAGCAAGATCACATAGATTTCACCCAAGTCTTCCCAAAGGTTCTACTTGGCACAAACACTAATTAAACATAAAACCACATCTAAACAGAGGCTAGATGAATTATTTATTACTAAACAGGAGCAAAATGCAAAGAACAAAAATAAAATTGGGTTGCCTCCCAACAAGCGCTATCGTAACGCCCCTAGCTAGGCATGATGATTTCATTGATGCTCACATAAAAGATAAGAATTGAAACATAAATAGAGCATCATGAAGAATATGACTAGCACATTTAAGTCTAACCCACTTCCTATGCATAGGGATTTTGTGAGCAAACAACTTATGGGAACAATAATCAACTAGCATAGGAAGGCAAAAAAAAGCATAACTTCAAAACTTTTAGCACATAGAGAGGAAACTTGATATTATTGCAGTTCCTACAAGCATATGTTCCTCCCTCATAATAACTTTCAATAGCATCATGAATAAATTCAACAATATAACCATCACATAAAGCATTCTTTTCATGATCCCCAAGCATAGAAAATTTATTACTCTCCACATAAGCAAATTTCTTCTGATGAATAGTAGTGGGAGCAAACTCAACAAAATAACTATCATGTGAAGCATAATTCAATTGAAAATTAAAATCATGATGACAAGTTTCATGGTTATCTTTATTCTTTATAGCATACGTGTCATCACAATAATCATCATAAATAGGAGGCATGCTTTCATCATAATAAATTTGCTCATCAAAACTTGGGGGACTAAGCATATCATCTTCATCAAACATAGCATCCCCAAGCTTGTGGCTTTGCATATCATTAGCATCATGGGTATTCAAAGAATTCATACTAACAACATTGCAATTATGCTCATCATTCACATATTTTATGCCAAGCATTCTATGTAATTCTTCTTCTAGTACTTGAGCACAATTTTCCTTCCCATCATTTTCACGAAAGACATTAAAAAGATGAAGCATATGAGGCAACCTTAATTCCATTTTTTGTAGTTTTATTTTATAAACTAAACTAGTGCTAAAACAAGAAACTAAAAGATTTGATTGCAAGATCTAAAGATATACCTTCAAGCACTCACCTCCCCGGCAACGGCGCTAGAAATGAGCTTGATGTCTACTACACAACCTTCATCTTGTAGACGTTGTTGGGCCTCCAAATGCAGAGGTTTGTAGGACAGTAGCAAATTTCCCTCAAGTGGATGACCTAAGGTTTATCAATCCATGGGAGGCATAGATTAAGATGGTCTCTCTCAAACAACCCTGCAACGAGTCTCTTGTGTCCCCGACACACCCAATACAATGGTAAATTGTATAGGTGCACTAGTTCGGCGAAGAGATGGTGATACAATTGCAATATGGAAGGCAAATATAGGTTTTTGTATCTGAAAATATAAAAACAGCAAGGTAGCAAGTGGTAAAAGTGAGCATAAACGGTATTGCAATGCTAGGAAACAAGGCCTAGGGTTCATACTTTCACTAGTGCAAGTTCTCTCAACAATAATAACATAATTGGATCATATAACTACCCCTCAACATGCAACAAAGAGTCACTCCAAAGTCACTAATAGCGGAGAACAAAGGAAGAGATTATTGTAGGGTACGAAACCACCTCAAAGTTATCCTTTCTGAATGATCTATTCAAGAGTCCGTAGTAAAATAACACGAAGCTATTCTTTCCTTTCGATCTATCCTAGAGTTCGTACTAGAATAACACCTTAAGACACAAATCAACCAAAATCCTGATGTCACCAAGATATTCCAATGTTACCTCAAGTATCCGTGGGTATGATTATACGGTACGCATCACACAATCTCAGATTCATCTATTCAACCAACACAAAGAACTTCAAAGAGTGCCCCAAAGTTTCTACCGGAGAGTCAAGACGAAAACGTGTGCCAACCCCTATGCATAAGTTCACAAGGTCACTAAACCCGCAAGTTGATCACCAAAACATACATCAAGTAGATCACGTGAATATCCCATTGTCACCACAGATAAGCACATGCAAGACATACATCAAGTGTTCTCAAATCCTTAAAGACTCAATCTGATAAGATAACTTCAAAGGGAAAACTCAATCCATTACAAGAGAGTAGAGGGGGAGAAACATCATAAGATCCAACTATAATAGCAAAGCTCGCGGTACATCAAGATCGTGCCAAATCAAGAACACGAGAGAGAGAGAGATCAAACACATTGCTACTGGTACATACCCTCAGCCCCGAGGGTGAACTACTCCCTCCTCGTCATGGAGAGCGTCGGGATGATGAAGATGGCCACCAGTGAGGGATCCCCCTCCGGCAGGGTGCCGGAACAGGGCCCCGATTGGTTTTTGGTGGCTACAGAGGCTTGCGGCGGCAGAACTCCCGATCTAGGTTATTTCCTGGAGGTTTCTGTATTTATAGGAATTTTTGGTGTAGGTCTCACGTCAGGGGGGTCTCCGAGTCGTCCACGAGATAGGGGGACGCGTCTAGGGGGTGGGCGTGCCCTCCACCCTCGTGGACGGCTCGGGACTCTTCTGTCCCAACTCTTTTACTCCGGGGGCTTCTTTTGGTCCATAAAAAATCATCAAAAATTGGCACGTCAATTGGACCCCGTTTGGTATTCCTTTTCTGTAAAACTCAAAAACAAGGAAAAAAACAGAAACTGGCACTGGGCTCTAGGTTAATAGGTTAGTCCCAAAAATCATATAAAATAGCATATAAAACATCCTAGATGGATAATATAATAGCATGGAACAATCAATAATTACAGATACGTTGGAGATGTATCAAATCCCTTCTTCGTCAAGAAAGGTATCCACATTTGCGTTCTTGAACTCCGTTCCGTTGTCGCTGCGAACCTTCTTGATCTTCACTTCAAATTGATTTTGGGCCTTCCTAGTGAAGTTCTTGAAGATCATTTGGACCTGCGATTTATCATCAAGAAAGAACACCCACGTAAATCTTGAAAAATCATCGACTATAACTAGACCAAATGAGTTTCCACCGAGACTCTTGTAGGCATTGGGACCAAAGAGGTCCATATGAAGTAGCTCAAGCGGTCTTCTCGTGGTCATGATGTTCTTCACGAGGTGACTTCCTCCAACTTGTTTTCCTGCTTGACAAGAACTGCACAATCTATCCTTGTCAAATATAACATCTTTTACTCCAAGGATATGATCACCTTTAATAAGCTTATCAAGATTTCGCATGCCCACATGACCTAACCTTCTATGCCACAACCAGCCTTTCGAAGATTTAGCAATTAAGGAAGTTCTAGGTTGAGCCTTTTTAGTGAAGTCAACAATGTAAATATCACCTCTACGTATACCGGTAAAGAACATTTTATGATTATCTCTACGAAACACTTGGCAATCTACTTCAGTAAATAGGACATTGAAGCCAAAGTCAGCAAGTCTAGATACGGAAAGTAAATTGTAGCCAAGAGATTCAATGAGCATAACATTTTGTATGGAGCTATCATGTGAGATGGCCACCTTACCAAGGCCAACCACCTTACCCTTTGAGTTATCACCAAAAGTGACATACTTCCAAGTGCCGTCATTTTCAGCAAGCTCACGAAACATATCCTTGTCTCCGGTCATATGATCGGTACATCCACTATCAAGGACACATTCCATTCCTCCAGCCATGTACCCGGAAAGATTAGCCAGAAGACCAAAGTGTCTCATTGCATCATCAAGGTCATTATCATCATCCTCATCATAGTATCCATGTTCAACATCATCTTGTAATTGATCATTTCCTAGAGAAGGTGATTCATTAGAAGTATGACCGTGACAATGTTCATCTCTATGGATTCTAATGATTTCAGAAATGATATTGCTAATAGTTCCAACATCTCCTTTGGCATGCATGAGATCACGAAGCTCAAACAGGCAATCATCAAACTTAGGATCACTATTACTCATCCTATTCAAGGCGATAGACTTATGGATAATCTCATCTAGATTTTTCAAGGAATAATTTGGGAACCGTTCCTCAAGAAATCTCCATATGGTGTAAGCACAATCAAGAGCAGGTAAGCTAGCAATCAAATTTTTAGGCAATCCACTCATGATAAGATTGATAGTTCTAAGATTGTGAATCATGTCAAGATCCTCATCGAGAGAGGGATGCAAAGGATCACTAGGGGGAATGCAAGGACTAGTAATGTACTTGTTCAAGTGATATTCATTGAAAATCTCAAGCATCTCATTTTTCCATTCATGAAAGAACTCTCCATCAAGTATAGGCACTCTATGTCTAAGACTCCCCAACATAGACTCATCCATCTTCCTCAAAAGGTGTTTAAACCAAAGCAATGGAGACCAATGCTCTGATACCAATTGAAAGGATCGAGAAGAGGTGTCTAGAGGGGGGTGAATAGACTCTTAGCAAAGAAAAGTTGCAGTTTTTAGTTTCTTCAAGTTAAGGTGGAGTTTTAGCACATGTTTAAACATTCACAATACATATCAAGCATGCATGACAAGAGTATATGAGCAGCCGAAAGTAAAGCATGCAATTTGCAAGAATGTAAAGGGATGGGATTGGAGTGTGCAAACGCAATTGGAGACACAGAGATTTTTGGCGTGGTTCCGATAGGTGGTGCTATCGTACATCCACGTTGATGGAGACTTCAACCCACGAAGGGTAATGGTTGCGCGAGTCCATGGAGGGCTCCACCCACGAAGGGTCCACGAAGAAGCAACCTTGTCTATCCCACCATGGCCATCGCCCACGAAGGACTTGCCTCACTAGGGTAGATCTTCACGAAGTAGGCAATCTCCTTGCCCGTACAAACTCCTTGTTTCAACTCCACAATCTTGACGAAGGCTCCCAAGTGACACCTAACCAATCTAGGAGACACCACTCCCCAAAAGGTAATAGATGGTGTGTTGATGATGAACTCCTTTCTCTTGTGCTTCAAATGATAGTCTCCCCAACACTCAACTCTCACTCACAGATTTGGATTTGGTGGAAAGATGATTTGAGTGGAAAGCAACTGGGAGAAGGCTAGAGATCAAGATTTATGTGGTTGGAATGGAATATCTTGACCTCAACACATGAGTAGGTGGTTCTCTCTCAGAAAATGTATGCTGGAAGTGTAGGCATGTTCTGATGGCTCTCTCCACGAATTTAGAGTGGGTGGAGGGGTATATATAGCCTCCACACAAAATCTAACCGTTACACACAAATCACCAAACTCGGTGGGACCGAATTAGAAAACTCGGTCGGACCGATTTAGTTCATAATGTGACCGTTAGGCATTTCGATGGGACCGATATGATCAACTCGGTGGGACCAATGTGCTAGGGTTAGGGTAAAACCTCATCTCGGTTTGACCGATTACACAAACTCGGTGGGACCGATTTTGGTAATAGGCTAACCAGAGAGTTGGTCAGGCAAACTCGGTGGGACCGATTACAAAACTCGGTAAGACCGAATTTATTGCAACAGGAACCAGAGAGTTTGCAAGCCCATCTCGGTGAGACCGGGATCCCATCGGTGAGACCGAAGTGACTAGGGTTTGTGGCAGTGGCTATGTCAAGTGAACTCGGTGGCGCCGGATAGAATATTTCGGTGGGGCCGAGTTTGACTTTTGGTTTGGGACATATGTGGATATTGGAAGGTGGTTGAGGACTTTGGAGCATATCACTAAGCACTTTGAGCAAGCAAGCCATTAAGCAACACCTCATCCCCTTTTAATAGTATTGGCTTTCCTATGGACTCGATGTGATCTTGGATCACTAAAAGTAAAATGTAGAGTCTTGAGCTTTTGAGCTTGAGCCAATCCTTTGTCCTTAGCACCTTGAAGGGGTTGATTTTTTTTCAAAACTATGATATATTATATAGCATTTTCGGAAACTATAGCACGTAATGCAAAAAAACCAAAAGTAGCAGCCCGTCGGCCCGGTGTTGGCCGAAGAGGCACTTTTCGGTCACAGTTTGGCCGAAGTGGGATTTTTGGCCCGCGGTTCACCGAAGACACGCGTAGCTGGGCCGAAAACCGGGCGTCGGTGGAGGCCGGGCCAAAAATAGTAGCTTCGGCCTCGCGGCGACCGAAGTGGGCCTTTTCGGCCAGGCAGCGGCCGAAGAGCCTTTTCGGCCTCCCATCGACCGAAAAGTAGCGCATAAGGCCCCGCATGGCGTCTCCTTCCTCTCGCCTGTTCGCCTCTATTCTTCTTTCTCTCTCTCATTTCTTCTCTGTACCTCACCACCCCTAGTTGATCTCCTCCATTTGCCACCCATTTTCACATCGAAGCCACAGAATCGGTAGATCGTAGAAATCCCAAACGGCCTATGGTGTTTTTTGCTATGGGATAGTTTTCTGTGCGTTTGGGGAGGAGTAGCCATGGTGGGGAGGAGGAGCCATGGTGGGGAGGAGGAGGTGCGGTTGGGCAGGAGGTGTTGATGAGGAGGAGCAGGAGTTGTGGGGGAGCAGCAGCTGTGGAGGAGGAGGTGCGGCTTGGGGTGACTGGAGTTGAACCTCCGGTTGTCGAGGGGATGGCGGGTGGTGCTGTCGTTGTTCGGTGGTGCAAGCACCTCCGCTAAGGTATAATCATGTCCTCACAAATTTTCTTTGAGTTGCATAGTTTAGTTAGTGTAGATAAATTATATTGCGAATTGTAGTGTTAATTTGTATGTGGTGGCATTTTAGCGGAGTAATAATTGTGTTAGTGTAGCGGAATAATAATAATTGTGTTAGTGTAGCGGATAATAAAATTTGTGTTAGTGTTAATTTGTATGTGGTGGCATTTTAGCGGATTTTAGTTAGTGTAGCGGGTAATATTAGTGTTTGTTGTGATTAATAAGATGACAATGTCTGACAGGTGGAAATGTCTGAATTAGTAAATCTGAATGTTTACTACGGCGCTGGTAATGTTCGATATAATGAGTTGGGGGTTGATCTTAGCGAGTTTAAAAATGGCTTCATGACACTAGCAGACCCGGACAGACTGGACATTAGACAGTTGAAGTATTGGTTGACAACTAGTTTCGGGCTGGATCCTGAAGTATGTTCCGTCAGTATTCATGCATGCATTGTGGACCAAATCTTGTAAAAATGTCAAGTGGGAGTTGATGCCGATAGATAGGAGCCAGCATTGGTTGTCCTTGTTAAGACGGTGCCGAGACCGAAGAATCCACCCATATGCACTTGTGCAACCTGTGCCGAAGGAGGAGAATACCGTACAACTCCACGGGGGGTATGAACCCGGCCAGGGCAGTGAAGTGGCTAACGAGATTGTTTTATCCGGGTCACAACCACAAGATGTGGATGCTAGCCAACCCGAGAAAGAGTCGGAGTACGTGCCACACAATGTTTGTGGTCCTGATACTAGGCAGAGTAGCCAGTCGATAATATTAGCTGGTTCTGGTTTTGCTGATGGGGATGAGGAAGGGGATGAAATGCAGAGGGTGATGGAGGAAGAGGACGAGGATGGATTGGTGGAGGAACTGGATTCTGAAAATTCTGAGGATGAAGTGGAGATACCGATTCCTTCTGCATGGGAGCAGGACATATCCACCGGCCTTACAGTCAACGATGGCCATGAGACTCCATGGCAGTATAATCTGAACCAAGTACAGATAGGGGCTATGTTTGATACAAAGAAAAAAATTGAAGTATGCGGTGATAAAGTGGGCTATGTCTACGCACAGGGTTTTCCGGACACACATATCAAGTCCAACAAACTATACCGTGAAATGTGTTGAAACAGGTTGTCCAGGGAATGTGCACGGGCACGTGCCGAAGTATGACATCCACTGGGTTGTCACCATTATCGTCCCACATAATTGTGTGAGGAAGAACCTGCTGGTGAAGCATCCGAACCTGACTTCAAGTCTCATTGCGCAACTCATGTATACTGAGATAGTAGAGAAGAAAGATATGGAAGCAAAACACATCCAAACAGCAGCGAAGGTCAGATGGAATTATGTCATTCCTTATGGGAAGGCTTGGAGGGCTAAGCAGAAGGCTATGGAGGAAAGGTTTGGGATGTTCTTCGACTCATATGATAATGTTGTCCGTCTCCTTGGCATACTGAAGGAGAGGAATCCCGGCACTTATGTGAACGTACATCACATGAGGTTGCTGAGTATACCAGATTTCAAGGTGTTGAAACGAGTGTTCTTCTCTTTTGTTATGTGCATCGAAGCTTTCCGGCATTGTCCTCCTGTTATGTTTGTGGATGGTACATTCCTGACCGGTTAGTATAGAGGGCAAATCCTGACTGCTATTGGTGTGGACGGGAACAATCAAATCATCCCACTTGTGTAACGCCCACGATGCGGCTATATCTCCCACGTGTCGAGGCACGACTTAGAGGCATAACCGCATTGTAGGTATTGTCGCAAGAAGGGTCATCTTCACACAATCCCATGTAATGAATAAGAATGGGATAAAGAGTTGGCTTACAATCGCCACTTCACACAATGCATAAATTTGACATACATCATTCAGAATACAATCAAGGTCCGACTACGGAACCAAAATGAAAGAAGACAACCCCAAATGCTAGATCCCCGATCGTCCCAACTGGGCTCCACTACTGATCATCAGGAAATGATACATAGTAACGACCACGGTCCTCGGACTCCGCCGAGAAGAGACCATCACGACTACACACACGGTTGATGCGTTTTAATTAAGGTCAAGTGTCAAGTTCTCTACAACCGGACATTAACAAATTCCCATCTGCCTCATAACCACGGGCACGGCTTTTGAAAGATAATACCCTGCAGGGGTGTCCCAACTTAGCCCATTATAAGCTCTCACGGTCAACGAAGGATAATCCTTCTCCCGAGAAGAACCGATCAGTCTCGGAATCCCGGGTTACAAGACATTTCGACAATAATAAAACAAGACCAACAAAGCCGCCCGATGTGCCGACAAATCCCGATAGGAGCTGCACATATCTCGTTCTTAGGGCACACCGGATAAGCGAAGCGTACAGGTACCAACGTAACCCAAGTTGCCAAGGGACGGTCCCGCACGGTGCTCTAGTTTGGACCAACACTCCGAGGAGCACTGGCCCGGGGGTTAAAATAAAGATGACCCTCGGGCTCGCGAAAATCCGAGGGAAAAAGGCTTAGGTGGCAAATGGTAAAACCAAGGTTGGGCCTTGCTGGAGGAGTTTTATTCAAGGCGAACTGTCAAGGGGTTCCCATAATACCCAACCGCGTAAGGAACACAAAATCAAGGAACATAACACCGGTATGACGGAAACTAGGGCGGCAAGAGTGGAACAAAACACCAGGCATAAGGCCGAGCCTTCCACCCTTTACCAGGTATATAGATGCATTAATTAAATAAGAGATATTGTGATATCCCAACAGAATATCCAAGTTCCAACATGGAACCAACTTCAACTTCACCTGCAACTAGCAACGCTATAAGAGGGGCTGAGCAAAGCGGTAACTTAGCCAATCAACGGTTTGCTAGGAAAGGATGGTTAGAGGCTTGACATGGCAGCAATGGGCGGCATGATCAGCAAATGATAGGTAGCGCAGCATAGCAAAGAGTGAGCAACTAGCAAAGCAAAGATAGAAGTGATTTCGAGGGTATGGTCATCTTGCCTGCAAGGTTCTCAGAGTTGTCGAGAGCTTGATCCTCATAAGCGTTCTCATGTTGCCTGCAAGGTTCACGTACTCGTCTCCCGGATCTACCCAAAGCAAGAACACAAGCAACGGAACCACGATCAAACACGGTGCAATGCACAAGCAACATGATGCAAAACATGCATGATATGCGAGATGTGATATGCAATGCATATGCGGGCTCCGAAAGGGAAAATGATGAACAAGGCATCTACTTGGCAAACCAAGTATGCCACTGGAAAGATGGGATGATTTCGGTTGAAATCGATATAAAGATCACCGGAATCGGATGCACGGTTTGCATATGACAAGCAAAACAAGGATGACACGATTCTGCGATTAACAGCACGATGCCACTAAGAATGCAACAAGAAGCTAAGCTACTGCACTCCAACATAACAACAAAGCATATTAAAGTGATGTACTCAAAATACTTGGCAAAAGATGAACACTGAGCTACGGCTAAATCACACCAGAGCAGGTTCAAACAAGCATGGCAAAAGTGCAAAAGATATCTGATTCACAGACTTGGTGAAAATACTGAACATGGCATAAACAGCATCAGGTAGCAATGTTCAGAGCAAGCAAAACATATGCTATAGGAACTTATCATAACAAAACAAGGCATGAAATGAATCTACTAAATGCATAGAACAAAAGTCCCTTACTGACCATGAGACAAAAAGGACCAGAATATATGATTGCACTCATGTAAACATAGCAAGTTTTGTTAACAGGTTTCAGACTTAGCAGAAAACAGAGTATGGCAGAAACAGTATTATGAAGGCATCTTTGTGAGCTCGATTCACTCAACACAAGGCAATGCATGACAAAACAAGCATACCTACATCAATATGGAATGTTTATGAAGCTAACCATGGCAAGATCAAGTTCATAGCATGCATGGATCAACTACAACAAGCTTGGCAAAATTGAATAACACGTAAATAATCTGCCAGGAACATTTTATAGCAAAAGTAGATCAAAATTGAGACATCCTAGGTCACTCCATAATTGCAACCAGTGACATGAATGGATAGAGCACAACTAGAGCATGGATCTCTCTGTAGCATCAAGTTTACATGGCATAAAAATAACAGCAGACAGAGACATCACGAAGCCTAGTTTGCATGCTTGCACTAGTCACCACATAGATCACAAAAATACACGGCATACACCTCTGTAAAGATAGCATGGCATAGATCAAAACACATGTAGAGCTCATGCTCATAAGATGCACAGATTAAATTCAACAAAAATAACAAAACCCTAAGTTCTAATAACAGACAGCAGTAAACATCACTTAGCACTTTTGCATCAGAGATTTGGGCATCAAGATGGACTCAAATGAGCATGGCACAATGGAACAAAATGTAGAGCATCTCGTAACGAACATTCTGATATATTACACGCGTGAAACGGAGCAGTATGCGATGAGATGTGATGCAATGAACAGGAGCACATATTGCAAAAACCTCAGGACTTGGAGAATTTTCGGGGGAGAAGAAAGTCAACCGTCGGTCGGATCTGAGATCTGGCGCGGCCGAGGCTCGGGCTCGCCGGAGCTCGAGGACGGGGACACCGGTGGCCGGAGCTCGGGCGGTGAGGGAGGAGACGGGGCACGGCGGAGGACGACGGCGGCGGGGTCGGCGACGCCGGGCGGAGCGACGCGGGCGCCGGCGGGCACGGGCGGACGGCGGTCGGCGTCGACGGGCGCGGCGGCGCCGGCGTGGAGGAAGACGGGCGGCCGAGCGCCGGCGCGGGATCTGGCCCGGGGCGGGCTCCCTGTGGGCCTGGCGGGCCTGCGGCGGAGGGAGACGGCGGCGCCCACGTCGCGTCCTCTGACTGGCTGCGGGCGGCGGCGGCTGGTTCATCCGGCGCCGGGCGGACACGTCCGGCGGCGCGGAGGGAGCGGGGCTAGGGTTTGGACCCGGGATTTCGGAGGGGACGGTGTTTTTATAGGCATAGGGAGCTAGGAGAGTCCAAATGAAGCACGGTTTTCGCCCACACGATCGTGATCGAACGACGGAGAGCATGGGGGTGAGTTTGCTGGGTTAGTGGGCTGTTTTGGAGGGGTGTTGGGCTGCAACACATAGAAGGCCTTCGCGGTTACCCGGTTAACCGTTGGAGTATCAAACGACCTCCAAATGGAACGAAACTTGACAGGTGGTCTACCGGTGGTATACCAGGGCCACTTGGCAAACCTCGGTCCATTCCGAGAATGTTTAACACCCGCTCACGAAAAGAGACAAGAGGGGGTGCGCCGGTGCACGTGGGAGTGTCGGATTGCAAAACGGACAACGGGGAAAATGCTCGGATGCATGAGACGAACATGTATGCAAATGAGATGCACATGATGACATGATATGAGATGCATGACATGAACAAAATGCAAAACGAGAGACAAAACCCAACCACGGAGGGAATATCATAACACATAGCCGAAAATGGCAAGAGTCGGAGTTACAAATTATGGCAAGTTACATCCGGGGTGTTACAACACTCCACCACTACGAGAGGATCTCGTCCCGAGATCTAGGACTGAAAGAACTTCGGATATTCGGAACGGAGGTGGTCCTCGCGTTCCCAGGTGGCTTCTCGGTCGGAATGGTGAGACCACTTCACTTTCAGGAATTTGATTGACTTGTTGCGAGTCTTGCGCTCAGTTTCCTCAAGAATAGCAACGGGGTGCTCATGATAGGACAGATCTCCCTGGAGGTCAATCTCTTCGAAGTTGATGGTGCGCTCGGGAGTCTTGAAGCACTTGCGAAGCTGTGACACGTGGAACACATCGTGCACGTTTGCAAAGTTGGAGGGAAGCTCAAGTTGATAGGCGAGGTCGCCTCTTTTGCCAATGATCTTGAAAGGACCCACGTATCTAGGGGCAAGCTTCCCTTTGATACCGAAGCGACGAGTGCCTTTCATTGGAGAGACGCGGAGGTAGACATGGTCTCCGATCTCGAAAGCCAAGTCACAGTGCTTGCTATCATAGTAACTCTTCTGACGCGATTGCGCGGCTTTGAGATTTTCACGGATGACTTTACACATTTCTTCTACTTCTGTGATCAAGTCATTGCCAAGAAGTTGGCGTTCACCAGTCTCTGACCAATTGAGAGGAGTGTGGCACTTTCTGTCATAGAGAATTTCGAATGGGGCCTTGCCCGAACTCGCTTGGAAGCTGTTGTTGTAGGAGAACTCGGCATATGGAAGACAATCTTCCCACTTCATGCCAAAGGAAATGACACAGCCTGAGCATGTCTTCAAGGATTTGATTGACTCGCTCGACTTGGCCACTTGTTTGAGGATGGAAAGCTGTGCTGAAACGAATGTTGGTGCCCAAGGCCATTTGGAAGGAATCCCAGAACTTAGAAGTGAAGATGCTTCCACGATCTGAAGAAATCAATTGTGGAATGTCGTGCAAGGAGACAATCCTGGAGGTGTATAGCTTTGCCAACTGAGCTGCTGTGATAGATTCTTTGATAGGAAGAAAATGAGCCACTTTAGTAAGCTTGTCAATGACAACAAAGATAGCATCATTTCCATGCTTGGACTTGGGAAAACCAGTCACGAAGTCCATTTCGATATGATCAAACTTCCATTCTGGAATAGCAAGAGGTTGGAGGAGACCAGCTGGTCGTTGGTGTTCTGCTTTCACCCTTCGACAGACATCACATTCATTCACGAATTTAGCAATTTCTCGCTTCATTCGAGTCCACCAATACGACTGCTTGAGGTCATGGTACATCTTCGTATTCCCAGGATGAATGGACAGAAGAGAATTGTGCGCTTCGTTCATTATGACCTTCCTTAGATCACCTTTAGGAACCACAATCCAGTCCTCGAAGAATAAAGTGTCTCTGTCATCAATGTGATAGCACTTGTATTTGGAAATGCCCTTGTCGATACCACGTTTCACCTTCTTCACCATGGCATCAAGGAGTTGTGCCTCACGAATTTGATCTTCCAAAGTAGGAGAGACTATGAGGTTGGCAAGAAAACCTTGAGGGACAACTTGAAGATTCAGTTTGCGGAAAGCTTCACAAAGATCCGGTTGAAAAGGCTTGAGAATTAAGCTATTGCAATAAGCCTTTCTGCTCAAAGCATCTGCAATCACATTCGCTTTGCCAGGAGTATATTCAATACTCGGATTGTACTCTTGAATCATTTCGACCCATCGAGTTTGCCTGAGGTTGAGGTTGGGCTGAGTGAAGATGTACTTGAGACTCTTGTGACCAGTGAAAATGTCCACTTTCCTTCCCAACAAGAGATGTCTCCATGTTATTAATGCATGGACAACTGCCGCCAACTCAAGATCGTGAGTGGGGTAGTTCTTTTCGTTTGGCTTCAAATGACGAGAGGTATAGGCCACAACTTTCTTCTCTTGCATTAACACAACACCGAGACCTTGAAGAGAAGCATCACAGAAAACTTCAAATGTCTTGGATTCGTCAGGAGGAGTTAAGACAGGAGCTGTGACAAGTTTCTCTTTGAGAGTGTTGAAAGCAACGTCACACTCAGGAGACCAGACATACTTCACATGCTTCTGGAGGAGGTTGGAAAGAGGCTTTGCAATCTTTGAGAAATTCTCAACGAATCTTCGGCAATAGCTTGCATGACCAAGAAAACTGCGGAGCTGCTTGACATTCTGAGGAGGTTCCCAATCCAGAACTGCAGACACCTTGGCGGGATTAACAGCGATGCCCTTGGCAGAGATGATATGACCAAGGTAAAGAACTTCATCAAGCCAGAACTCACATTTGGAAAACTTCGCATAGAATTGATACTCTCTGAGCTTGTTGAGCACCAATCGCAAATGTTTGGCATGGTCCTTCTTATTCTTGGAGAAGACCAAGATATCATCAAGATACACCAGCACGAATTCATTGGTATAAGGGTTGAAGATGAAATTCATCATTCGAGAGAACGTTGGAGGAGCATTGACAAGGCCGAAAGACATGACAGTGTATTCATAAGAACCAAAACTTGTTCTGAATGTTGTCTTGGGAATATCTTCTTCACGAATGCGAATCTGATGATAACCCATATGAAGGTCAAGTTTGGAGAACACCTTTGCACCTTTAAGTTGCTCGAATAACTCATTGATGTTGGGAAGTGGATACTTGTTCTTGATTGTCTTCTTGTTCAATGGGCGGTAGTCGACACAAAGTCGGTCCGTGCCATCCTTCTTCTGGACAAAAAGAACTCCACAACCCCATGGAGATGAACTCGGTCTGATCAAACCCAGACGCTCTTGTTCATCGAGCTGTTTCTTCAATTCCTTCAGCTCATTGGGTCCAAGCTTGTAAGGACGCTTGCAAACGGGTTCAATGCCAGGCTCAAGATCGATAACGAACTCAACTGGCCGATGAGGAGGCATACCCGGAAGCTCTTCTGGAAAGACATCTTGGTACTCACAAACGACTGGAATTTGAGAAATAGCATCCAATTCGCCCTTCTCATTGAGAGAGAATAACCGAATGGTCTCATCACGAGCGGCATAGATGATTACATCCTCAGACGAGTGTGTCAATTGAATTTCCCTGGCAGCACAATCAAGCTGAGCCTTGTGCTTAGAAAGCCAGTCCATGCCGAGAATTAGATCAATATCAGAATCACCAAGAACCATTGGAGAAGACAGAAATTTATAATCGCCCATCTTGATAGAGACATCAGGAACTATCGAGTTGGCTCTCATTGCCTTCCCCGGCGAAACAATGCCCAAAGGTTTATCCAGGTAAGACCAAGTAAAATCATTGTTTGCAAAGAACGATCTTGACATGAAACAATGCGATGCACCAGAATCAAATAAGACTTTTGTAGGAATGGAGTTAACTCAAAGGTTACCCATGATCACATCTGAAGAATCCTTAGCTTGAGCTGCATTCATCATGTTCACCTTTGCAGACTTGGGAATATGCTTGACCACTGCATTGCTGGAAGATCTCACAGGAGGAGGAGGCGGAAGGCGCCTTTGGTTGAAGCACTTGTTAGCATAGTGACCTTTCTGCTGACATTTGTTGCAAGTCACCTCTGAGAGTGGACGATGATAAGGAGCATTCGGCCTTGGAGCTTGATTCTGAGACTTGTTCTGATAGCCAGGGTTGGGTGGGTGGGAAGATCCATGGCCACCTTTGTTCTTCTGCTGGAACGACTGACGAAACGGAGGAGGAGGAGGCAACCAAAACTTCTGTTGCTTAGCTGCCACAAGTGAGGAAGAAGACTGAACTGCGTCCCTGACTCTCTTCTTAGAAGCCTCACACTTGAGCTGAGCAGCTTCTTGCTTCAGTGCCATGTTATAGAATTGATCAAACTGAGTAGGCTCAACAAGAACGAGTGCTAACTGCAGATCCTCTCTAAGGCCACCTCTGAAGTAATAGATCATGCTCTTTTCATCAGGAACGTCTTGTTTAGCGAAGCGAGCAAGTTTCTGAAACTGGATGTTGAATTGATACAAAGACATGTTGCCTTGCTTGAGATTGCGGAACTCCTCACGCTTGCTCTCAACAACACTTTGTGGAATGTGGTGAGCTTTGAAGTCCCGACATAAGTCAGTCCAAGTGATCACATGACCTCCTCTAGAATCTTTGTATTGTTGATACCAATCAGCAGCTTGGTCCTTGAGCTGAAAAGAAGCGAACTTGACATAGTCCTCAGACCTGACATTGCTACATTTAAAATGCTTGTTGATGTCCACGAGCCAATCATCGGCGTCTGTGGCCTCGGCACAGTAGCTGAAAGACTTAGGCTGATTTGCAAGGAACTGGTTGAGGGTAGCAAAGTGAGGCTGATGGTTGCCTTGGCCTTGAAAACCTTGGTTGCCTTGCCCTTGGGTACGCTCTTGCAAGAGTTGCAAAATCATCTGAGCATTGGCGTTGGTGGCTGCCATGATAGCTTTCCATGCCTCCGGAGGCGGAGGTGGTGGCGGAGGGTTCGCCTGACTCCCATCATTGCGTTCCGAATTCTGACGCGTTGGCGGAGCCATCCTGAAGAGGGTGACATCCATTAGCATCTTGATAGACAGATAGACAAGTTGAATCAACGGAAAGAAATTGCAATATATAGTCTTCACAATAAACATTCCAACGAGGATGAACGAATGAATTCCATAGTAAATCATCACACTTCCATAAGGTGAGAAGCCACTTGATAAGAGATTGATGAATAAAATAACAAGGTGCAACTGGAACAAATAAGTGGTAAGGATTACCCAATCACAAACCAAATATCTGCGGGAAGAAATGCTAAGAGCTACTTGAATTCCCACTTATAAACTCCCGAAACTTTCTGGTTATGCAATCAGGTGTTGGGGATATAGGGGACACAAAATATATCACCCAAACTAACAATACCTAGATCCAGCTGTATCCATCCTTCAACACATAACCAAGAAACCTTCGGAAATCATTTACCTCAACCTTCGAAAAGCATCCGTTATACGAGTTATGGCAATACTCACGATCACCCGCCCCAGTACTGAGTGGCGTCGAGGTTATCTCACCAACAACTGCATAAAAGAGATTTTCAATGTCGGCGAAACTCAGGTATTCCAGAACTACAACGATAAAATTGTGACGACAACACCTCGGAGCTCAACTCCCCGGGACACTGCCACAACCCCTAAATGTCAGGAGGCACCAAGAACAATGTTCTCGTCACAAAACCATCGGAACGATTCCAAGATACCCGCGTGATCCTAAAAATTTTTTAGTGAAATTTGAGGAGAGAAGAGTCAAAACTTCTACGTCAGGAGACCTCACAGAGCGACGAAGGGACTGAGGAGTAAAAAGAATCCTACTCTCCGATATATATAATCCTAAGACTAAAAACATTTTTGTTCTAGACTCAACAACGCCAGCGATTCGATCAAGCAGGGGGCTCCTAAGTCGGGGATGGCTCTGATTACCAACTTGTAACGCCCACGATGCGGCTATATCTCCCACATGTCGAGGCACGACTTAGAGGCATAACCGCATTGTAGGTATTGTCGCAAGAAGTGTCATCTTCACACAATCCCATGTGATGAACAAGAATGGGATAAAGAGTTGGCTTACAATCGCCACTTCACACAATGCATAAATTTGACATACATCATTCAGAATACAATCAAGGTCCGACTACGGAACCAAAATGAAAGAAGACAACCCCAAATGCTAGATCCCCGATCGTCCCAACTGGGCTCCACTACTGATCATCAGGAAACGATACATAGTAACGACCACGGTCCTCGTCGAACTACCACTTGAGCTCGGTTGCATCATCTGCATAGGTATCCTCGGCACCTGCAACTGTTTTGGTAGAATCTGTGAGTCACGAGGACTCAGCAATCTCACACCCGCGAGATCAAGACTATTTAAGCTTATAGGAAGACAAGGGATTGAATATGGTGGAGCTGCGGCAAAGCACTAAGCATATATGGTGGCTAACATACGCCAATGAGAGCGAGAAGAGAAGCAAAGCATCGGTCGAGAAGCTAGAAGTGATCAAGAAGTGATCCTGAACTCCTACTTACGTTCATACATAACCCAGAAACCGTGTTCACCCCCCGGACTCCGCCGAGAAGAGACCATCACGGCTACACACACGGTTGATGCATTTTAATTAAGGTCAAGTGTCAAGTTCTCTACAACCGGACATTAACAAATTCCCATCTGCCTCATAACCGCGGGCACGGCTTTCGAAAGATAATACCCTGCAGGGGTGTCCCAACTTAGCCCATTATAAGCTCTCACGGTCAATGAAGGATAATCCTTCTCCCGAGAAGAACCGATCTGTCTCGGAATCCCAGTTTACAAGACATTTCGACAATAATAAAACAAGACCAGCAAAGCCGCCCAATGTGCCCACAAATCCCGATAGGAGCTGCACATATCTCGTTCTCAGGGCACACCGGATAAGCGAAGCTTACAGGTACCAACGTAACCCAAGTTGCCAAGGGACGGTCCCGCACGGTGCTCTAGTTTGGACCAACACTCCGAGGAGCACTGGCCCGGGGTTAAAATAAAGATGACCCTCGGGCTCGCGAAAACCCGAGGGAAAAAGGCTTAGGTGGCAAATGGTAAAACCAAGGTTGGGCCTTGCTGGAGGAGTTTTATTCAAGGCGAACTGTCAAGGGGTTCCCATAATACCCAACCGCGTAAGGAACGCAAATTCAAGAAACATAACACCGGTATGACGAAAACTAGGGCGGCAAGAGTGAAACAAAACACCAGGCATAAGGCCGAGCCTTCCACCCTTTACCAAGTTTATAGATGCATTAATTAAATAAGATATATTGTGATATCCCAACAGAATATCCAAGTTCCAACATGGAACCAACTTCAACTTCACCTGCAACTAGCAACGCTATAAGAGGGGCTGAGCAAAGCGGTAATTTAGCCAATCAACGGTTTGCTAGGAAAGGATGGTTAGAGGCTTGACATGGCAGCAATGGGCGGCATGATCAGCAAATGATAGGTAGCGCAGCATAGCAAAGAGCGAGCAAATAGCAAAGCAAAGATAGAAGTGATTTCGAGGGTATGGTCATCTTGCCTGCAAGGTTCTCAGAGTTGTCGAGAGCTTGATCCTCGTAGGCGTTCTCATGTTGCCTGCAAGGTTCACGTACTCATCTCCCGGCTCTACCCAAAGCAAGAACACAAGCAACGGAACCACGATCAAACACGGTGTAATGCACAAGCAACATGATGCAAAACATGCATGATATGCGAGATGTGATATGCAATGCATATGCGGGCTCCGAAAGGGAAAATGATGAACAAGGCATCTACTTGGCAAACCAAGTATGCCACTGGAAAGATGGGATGATTTCGGTTGAAATCAATATAAAGATCACCGGAATCGGATGCACGGTTTGCATATGACAAGCAAAACAAGGATGACACGATTCTGCGATTAATAGCATGATGCCACTAAGAATGCAACAAGAAGCTAAGCTACTGCACTCCAACATAACAACAAAGGATATGACAGTGATGTACTCAAAATGCTTGACAAAAGATGAACACTGAGCTACGGCTAAATCACACCAGAGCAGGTTCAAACAAGCATGGAAAAAGTGCAAAAGATATCTGATTCACAGACTTGGTGAAAATACTGAACATGGCATAAACAGCATCAGGTAGCAATGTTCAGAGCAAGCAAAACATATGCTACAGGAATTTATCATAACAAAACAAGGCATGGAATGAATCTATTGAATGCATAGAAAAAAAGTCCCTTACTGACCATGAGCCAAATAGGATCAGAAGATATGATTGCACTCATGTAAACATAGCAAGTTTTGTTAACAGGTTTCAGACTTGGCAGAAAACAGAGTATGGCAGAAACAGTATTATGAAGGCATCTTTGTGAGCTCGATTCACTCAACACAAGGCAATGCATGACAAAACAAGCATACCTACAGCAAGATGGCATGTTTATGAAGCTAACCATGGCAAGAGAAAGTTCATAGCATGCATGGATCAACTACAACAAGCTTGGCAAATTTGAATAACACGTAAACAATCTGACAGGAGCATTTTATAGCAAAAGTAGAGCAAGATTGAGACATGCTAGGTCACTCCATATTTGCAACCAGTGGCATGAATGGATAGAGCACAACTATATCTACAAAACATCCTTACTTAAGTATCTCAAAATAAGCATGGATCTCTCTGTAGCATCAAATTTAAATGGCATAAAAATAACAGCACACAGAGACTTGGCAAAATCCCAAGTCTCTGAAATCAGAAACATCACGAAGCCTAGTTTGCATGGTTATGCTAGTCACCACATACATGACAAAAATACATGGCATACACCTCTGTAAAGATAGCATGGCATAGATCAAAACACATGTAGAGCTCATACTCATAAGATGCACAGATTATATGCAACAAAAATAACAAAACCCTAAGTTCTAATAACAGACAGCAGTAAACATCACTTAGCACTCTTGCATCAGAGATTTGGGCTTTAAGATGGACTCAAATGAGCATGGCACAATGGAACAAAATGTAGAGCATCTCGTAACGAACATTTCGATATATTACACGCGTGAAACAGAGCAGTATGCAATGAGATGTGATGCAATGAACAGGAGCACATATTGCAAAAACTTCAGGACTTGGAGAATTTTCGGGGGAGAAGAAAGTCAACCGTCGGTCGGATCTGAGATCTGGCCCGGAGCGGGCTCCCCGTGGGCCTGGCGGGCCTGCGGCTGAGGGAGACGGCGGCGCCCACGTGGCGCGCTCTGACTGGCTGCGGGCGGCGGCGGCTGGTTCGTCCGGCGCCGGGCGGACACGTCCGGCGGCGTGGAGGGAGTGGGGCTAGGGTTTGGACCCGGGATTTCGGAGGGGAAGGTGTTTTATAGGCATAGGGAGCTAGGAGAGTCCATATGAAGCACGGTTTCACCCACACGATCGTGATCGAACGACGGAGAGCATGGGGGTGAGTTTGCTGGGTTAGTGTCACGACCGGTTTTCCAATAAAAATATTTATTGAGAGACCGATCCCTTTTACGGACCAGTAAAGAAGAATCCCTTCTCACTGGTAGACAATATCTTGATCACAGAAGAAAACCAGGAGTACTAGATACAATACAAGGTTGAGCGGAGACTGCTCAACAATTTATTACAAGCACGCCAATAATACATAAAGGCGGATAGGGTGGCATCACTACTAACTCACGATAAAAGCGGTGGTGGATATATCACAGTGAAGTGGGTGACATGACTCCTGAATCTAAGAGCTCTTCGAGCGTCGGAGTGAGGCTCGAGGATACTCATTGAGGGTGGCGGAAGCGTATATGATACAAGTGACCAATATCCAGGATCGCACGGGACTGACTGGGATTCCTCTAGGCGTCGGACTCACTATCAAACTCTTCATCCATGAGATCGCCTTCGTCAACATCTGGCCAAATCAACAAGCCAGGTGAGTACTATGGAAGTACTCGCAAGACAGTTCAGACATAAGATATAACAAATGTAAACATGATGCATAAGAACAGATTAACAAGCACACTCAAACAATGAGATAGCAATGCATGGAAAATAAAAGGGAAGTCGGGCGGTAGTCCTCCCGAAATCCCAAAGTAATACTGAGGGCCAATCGAGTGTCTGAATGACTCCTCGGAAGGGTAAAAATGTAATAACAATGCCGCAGTCGGGCGTCAAGGCGACACCTCATAAAAGGCTTATAATGGAATATAAAAGACAGTGCGTGCCACAGTCGGACGTCTGAGCGACATCACATAAAGGGCTTATATCAAAAGTAAATAATGAGAGTGCCACAGTCGGACGTCGGAGCGACATCACATAAAGGGCTTATATCAAAAGTAAATAACAAGAGTGCCACAGTCGGACGTCTGAGCGACATCACATAAAGGGCTTATATCAAAAGTAAATAACAAGAGTGCCACAGTCGAACGTCTGAGCGACATCACATAAAGGGCTTATATTTCATAACTTAATATTTCAGTAGCTCATGAATAGAAATCATTGCAAGGGAATATTCAGGTACGAGATAAAATAAAGGTTAGTCCATCCACAGGAATAACAATGCAACCGGGTTTACCACTCAAGCTTGTTCACCGGGGATTTACCACGAGGATTGACGTAGATATGGATATACCGGCCATGGTCCTTGACCATGGATACGATGACTCGGAAGGATTTGACTCTGCAGAGTTTGTACTATTTAACCACAGCCAACGGATTTCAGTAGTCACAAGGGACTAGTTCCGTTTACGGTGTTTTAGGAGAAACACATCTAACCAGTACACACCCATTCAACATTCCGATGCTAGGAATCACCCTTGGCAACGTTCAAGAAAAACTTTGAGACGGGGAGGCTACAACCTCGCGTAGCATGGGATCAAATTTATACCGCGCGCTCTAAGGGGTGCCCCCCTCTCGGTCCCAACCGGAAACACCCATGCCCCCTGACCGGATGACTGGCTTTAATCCAGGGCCATGGAACCCTCATCCCGGACCCTCTATTTGGTGTGTACACGAAAAGAGGTTACCAACTTACTAAACCGTATTCTTTGCAGAAAACATGTGGCAGCACGAAAGGGGAAGAACGGTAACGTGGCTCAGTCCACGTTAACGTCGGAGTTTATCGGATGACGTAAGACTGGCATGCTACAACATTACCATCTTACTGCCTTTCATGTCACCACATGATCAGGTCATTTCTCATCAAAGATCACGGTAACTTCGGAACTCACGGATAGTTGCCTTGCATGCAACGAGATACTCACCGATGCTCATATGCCATGCCCAACCATTCAAGCAAACATGCAAAACACCTATCATATCAAAGGTTCAAACATGCTTGCCTGGTTCGGAGAAGTCGGAGTCTAGCTCGGCGAAGTTCGCGGCTCCGTCACCTCCTCCGGAACCTACGGTATATCGAAACTGTACACTAACGTGAAAATCATCGCGTGCATAAAAATTGTTCCAAAAAATTTCCAAATAAATACTGTAAAAAACTAGACAAAAATATAAGACTGACAGAAAAAGAATCAATCAAAAATCATCTTTTATTAAAAAGATATAAGGGTTTTAGTCCAGGGACTAATCTGTGATGAAACAGAAAAGATCCAGCGACTTGACTGAGAAAACAGAAAACGATTCAGAAAGAAATGCGTCAGCTCAAAGAGGAAGTGCATTTGCCCGAAGGCACCAACAGAAAACGGTTCGAGGGGGGAAAAGAAGAGAGGCTGACGGGGGGGTCCACCCGTAAGGTTTAAAACTTCGTCGGTGCCCGAAGGTTGCGGTGGTCGCCGGCGTTGAACCACGGCGAGGCAGGGAGATCGGAGGGTACCAAGAGGTTCAGTGTGTTCTTCTGCGTTGGTGGGTGGTGGACTTGGCCGTCGGAGAGCACCACGTCGACGGCGACACTTTCTCCGGCGGACGGTGGTTCGGGCGATGGTGGAGAACTCCGGTGGGCGCTGCAAACTCCAAATTGAAGCGCGGGTCAGGAGAGTGGATGCATTATGAAGTTACTGGCAAGAGCTGGGAGGTAGAGGTGCACGCACGGGAGCGAATCGAGCTGGGTCCCGTGGCGGGTCGAGGCGGCCGGAGTTGGGGAAGAAGGCTCCCTCGTGGCTCTACCAGTGGCTTGGCGTGGTATTGGTGGTGCGTAGGGGTGGTGTGAGTTCGAGTTCGAGCTCGGGGCCTCTATTTATAGGCGATCCGAGGGGGTGGCCGTGAACGGGATTTCTCCGGCGAACGATTACGGCGAGGCAGAGGTTGGGTAGGGGGTTTAGGTGGCTAGGCACCATCAGGGAGGATCACTGGTGCCGTTCCACCGCTAAACCTCGGTCGGGCAAGGCGTAATGCGCCGCTACTCGACGGGGTGGCCGTACGGGCACGGCGGCGGCAGAGAGCGCGCTCCGCGCCTAGCAGTTCACGACGAAGGATGGCAGCGCGCACGGGTGAGTGGATGGCCACGTGGCGGCCTCGGGTGGCTTGGGCGGCGCCGTCCATGATGCGCCTCTCTCTGGCAGCCGCAAAGCCGCTGCTGCCGTCGCTCACGGGGTGGCGCACCTCCTCCTGCTCGTCGCCGACGTCCGTAAGCCTCCAGGAGATCATGCGGCGCAGGGATAAGAAGGAGAGAACAGGGCGCAAGGCGCCACCGCGGTACTGGCGAGATCGAGAAGGAGTTCTGAAGAAAACGACAGTGCTCACTGAAACTGTATCTCTGAATTTCTGAACATTGACAGAAACAGTGCCCATCAGGTGTTCGACGAAATGATTTGGCATGAAGAAAAAAAATTCTGGAGCTGGGACTTGGTGAGGTGACCTCTCAATGCACCCAGAGGCTGCCTGAATTTTCTCAGATTTTTAGGAGGAGAATTCAAACGAATTTCATCAAATTTGGCAAATCTGGTCCAAACTTGCAGCAAGCACAATTTGAAATATTTGAACTAGAGACCAGTGGATCTTCATGGATCTTGGTTGAGGGCTCTAAGGACTAGCTAGGGAAATTGCTTTGGAGGCAAAATTCAAAGTAGAAAGGGTAGCTCCTTTGTAAATCTCTAAGAGCTAGAGTAGAGGGCAGAAATTATTTTTGATGAGAAATAATTGAAGGAAAATTTATGGGGAGGTTCAAACTGCTGGATTTGAAGTATATCAAGACACAAAGATGGGGAAAGGCTTTTGGGAGGGGATTTCCACTTAGGTCATGGCAAGAAGGATTTTTGAAAGGGGAAAAAGATCACTCCAAATGCCATAGGGCTATTTAAAAGATTTTCAAAAATATATTTTTTTCCAAATGAAAAACACTTGGGTTTGAGTCCACATAAGATGGAAAAACCTCCAAGACCAAAATCAAGTCTTGGGTGAATCCAAACAAAACATTTTTCATAAAAGAAAGTTTTTGAGAGGAAGAGTTCTTTAGAAGAAAATTTTAAATAACACCCCTCAAATCAAATAAAAGTTTGAAAAAGCCAAATAAATTTTTTGGTGTCACAACACCTACCCCCTTAGGAAAAATCTCGTCCTCGAGATTTCAGCTGATCCTCAAATAGATGTGGGTACTCTGCCTGAAGAAAATCTTCTCTTTCCCATGTAGCTTCATCCTCGGTGTGATTGCTCCACTGAACCTTGAAGAATTTAGTTGTTTTCTGACGGGTCCTCCTTTCAGACTCTTCCAATATCTTTACTGGTCGCTCTCTGTAGGTGAGGTCTGGTTGCACATCAATGCTCTCATGAGATACATGCTTCTCCGGGTTGTTCACACATTTCCTCAACTGTGAGACGTGAAACACGTCGTGGACGTCTGACAGCTCTTTGGGTAGGTCTAGCTGGTAGGCTACTGTGCCTCTTCGTGCAACTATACCGAAGGGTCCAATAAATCTCGGGGCTAGCTTCCCCTCAATTTTGAACCGTTGCAGGCCCCTCATAGGAGACACTCGGAGGTATACGTAATCACCGGGTTCAAAGCTGACCTCACGATGTTTTCGATCGTAATAGCTCTTCTGTCGGCTTTGAGCTGTCTTGAGTCTGTCCCTGATCTATTTAACCTTCTCCTCGGCTTCCTTGAGCATGTCTGGGCCGAAGATATGACTGTCACCTGCTTCTGACCAATTTAGTGGGGTACGACACCTCCGTCCGTACAATGCTTCAAAGGGTGCCATCTATAAGCTGGCTTGGTAACTGTTGTTGTAAGCAAACTCGGCATACGGCAGACTTTCTTCCCAACTGGATCCATAGGTGAGCACACAGGCTCTCAGCATGTCCTCTAGGATTTGGTTCACGCGTTCCGTTTGTCCATAAGTCTGAGGGTGGTACGCTGTACTGAATGCTAGTTGAGTGCCCAGAGCTTGTTGTAAGTGATCCCAGAATTTAGAGACAAATTGAGTGCCTCGGTCGGATATTATAGTCTTTGGGACTCCATGCAGACAAACTATACGGGAGAGATAAAGCTTGGCAAGCCTTTGAGTGGAGTAGGTCGTCTTCACGGGAATGAAATGAGCAACCTTGGTTAGCCTGTCTGTGATGACCCATATGGCATCATTTCTGCGTTGCGATCGAGGTAGTCCGACGATGAATTCCATCCCAATTTCATCCCATTTCCACTCAGGTATCCGGTTAAGCTGTAGTAGCCCTGCTGGCTTTTGATGCTCGGCTTTAATGCGCTGACATGAGTCGCAACAAGCAATAAATGCGGCTATATCCCTTTTTATACCGTGCCACCAAAATCTTTCCTGAATGTCTTTGTACATTTTGGTTCCTCCAGGGTGGATCGAGTATGGAGCGGTGTGGCTTTCGGTTAGGATTTGTTGCTTGAGTTCCTCAATGTTTGGTACGCAAAGTCTGTCCCCGTACCATAATATTCCTTCACTGTCTGTGACGAACTCTGAAGCCTTGCCTAGGCTCATTTTTCTCTTTATACCTTCGATGCTGGGATGTCCCTGCTGAGCCTTCTTAATTTGTTCCATTAGGGTGGGTTGTATCTCCAGATTTGGTACATTGCCCTCAGAGACTAACACCATGTTGAGTCTAGCGAGCTCCTGCTGAAACTCAGGCCTCAAGTTCTGTGGTCTGTCGTTGCCTGGGCTGGGGTTCCGACTAAGAGCATCTGCCACTACATTGGCCTTCCCTGGATGATAGTGAATGCCGACATCATAGTCCTTGACCAATTCCAACCAGCGTCGTTGGCGTAAATTTAGCTCTGGTTGTGTGAAAATATATTTAAGGCTCTTATGGTCCGTATATATTTCACAGTGGTTTCCCAACAGAAAGTGTCTCCACTCTTTGAGTGCATGGATGACGGCCGCTAGCTCCAAGTCATGAGTAGGATAATTTTCCTCATGCTTCCGTAGTTGCCTGGAAGCATACGCGACAACTTTGCCATCCTGCATCAGTACGCATCCGAGGCCCTTCCGGGACGCGTCACAATACACTTCAAAACTCTTGTGTATGTCTGGCACGGTCAAAACCGGTGCTGTTGTTAGTTTCTTCTTGAGTTCTTGGAAGCTTTTCTCGCACGCTTCCGTCCATACAAACTTCTTGTCTTTCTTGAGCAACTGTGCCATTGGTTTTGCCACAGTGGAGAATCCTTCAATAAATCTTCTGTAATATCCGGCCATTCCCAGGAAACTCCGCACATCTGTTACGTTGGCTGGTGGTTTCCAGTCAAGTATGGCTTTGACTTTTTCTGGGTCTACAGCCACGCCTTCTTGGGTTAATATATGGCCTAGGAAACCAACTTGCCTTAGCCAAAATTCACACTCGCTAAATTTGGCGTACAATTGATGTTTCCTTAATTCTCCCAAAACAATTCTGAGATGCTCAGTATGTTCTTCTGGTGTCCTTGAGTACACCAGAATATCATCAATGAATACCACAACAAATTTGTCCATGAATTTCATAAACACTTTGTTCATGAGGTGGACGAAATATGCGGGGGCGTTCGTCAGTCCAAAAGGCATCACTGTGAACTCATATAATCCGTATCTGGAGGTGAATGCTGTCTTAGGGATATCTTCTGTCCGTACTTTCAATTGATGATATCCCGATCTTAAATCAATTTTTGAGAACACCTTGGCTTGTGCGAGCTGGTCAAACAAATCATTTATCCGTGGCATCGGATATTTGTTTTTGATGGTGACCATATTGAGAGCTCGATAGTCTATACACAGTCTCAGTGTCCCATCCTTTTTCTTGGCGAATAATAATGGCGAACCCCAAGGTGAGGAGCTGGCTCGAATAAATCCTTTGTCCAGTAATTCCTTTATTTGCTTCTTCAATTCTACCAACTCTGAGGGTGCCATTCTATAAGGTTTCTTATAGATGGGAGTGGTGCCAGGTGCTAGTTCAATGCTGAACTCTATCTCTCGATCTGGTGGCATGCCTGGTAGTTCTTCAGGAAATACGTCTGGGAACTCACACACCACTGGAACTTTTCTCAATTCTGAAATGTCCACTTTGTTCAACTTTTGTTGCCGTGACCGTGGTCTCTCTTGAGCTGTAACTTCTATTGTCTTGCCGTGATGGTGAGTGAGAATCATGGTCCGATTGAAACAGTCAATAAATCCTTTGTTGGTGGTCAACCAGTCCATCCCTAGGATGACATCCAGTCCTTAATTTTCCAACACGATGAGATTAGCCTGAAACCTTAATCTTTCGAAATCAATAATCACTCCTTGGCAGTAACTCTGAGCGATCTGCTTATTCCCGAGGGACTTGATGATCATAGATTTTTCCAAGGGAAGTATCGGAAAACCATGTTGCAAAACAAAACTCTTTGAAACGAACGAGTGAGAAGCTCCAGAATCGAACAAAACCGTGGCAGGTACTGTGTTGACAGGGAACGTACCGAGTACGATGTCTGGGGCATTTTGGGCTTCTTCCCTGGTCACATGGTTCAGGTGACCCTGCCTGTGATTGTTGCTGGGATTGAAATTGTTGCGCTTGGGGGCTGGATTGTTCCCACCATTGTTCGGCTTGGGGGCCGAGTTCCTTGGTTTTGGGCACTGTTTGGCATAGTGCCCTTCTTCACCACAAGCATAGAAAGTGACCCCTGGACGGTATGTGAAGTCCTTGTCCCTGGAATGAAATTGTCTGGTCGGCCTTATAGCAGTTGTCGTGGATTTTCTTGCTTCAATCCTCTGAACATCAGTCTTGCTTCGGTTGTTGCGAGCAAGAGTCATCTTGTCCCTCTTTCGCTAATGAATATCTTCCAGACTGCGGCGCTCATTCTCCAAGGTAATGGCCTTGTCAACCAGAGTTTTAAAATCCGGGAAAGTGTGTACGACCAGTTGGCATCTCAATGCTGGCGCCAGGCCGTCCAAAAACTTTTCCATCCTTTTGTTCTCAGTTAAATGCTCATCGTAGGCATAACGAGATAGCTGGGTAAACTGACCGTTGTATTCTGTCACTGACATGCCTCTTTGCTTGAGGTCATCAAATTCTCTTTTCTTGATTTTTATGATGCTCCTGGGGATGTGTGCCCCACGAAAGCCTTCCTACACATGCATCCCAGTGATGATACCAAGTCTGTCACGACCGGATTTTCGGGATATAAATTTCCCAGAAAATGGCCTTTATGCTCACCAGCCCCAGGATTACTGTTAGCTGATGAGGCACCAACTTGATACAAGAATTTCCAAGCAGAGTACAAAATATGTAGTACAAGACCATTGTGGCCTAGGAGTACAACACTTGGTTTCTAGAGGTTGATGGCGGAAGCGGTTTGTGGTTCATCTGCGTCTATGGGACTCCATTTCCCACAAGAACAGCTGACCAGGATAACTCCTATCTTCGCGAGGCTGCTATCACCTTTACATGGGTTCCGGGGCTGTCATCGCAATGCTATCTCCATGCGCGAAATCTGGCCAAGACAATAGCCAGGGACAAGCCAGTGAGTACGTTTGAATGTACTCGCAAACATTAAGAACACGGGTATAATATAAGGAGGGATAATCATGCTCCGAAGTATTTATGATCACAACTTCTGTCACGAAATAAACGAAGTCCGTGATGCACGCATGCGGGAAAAATATGAACATGCAATACGGGATTGGGAATAGAATGCACTGATCGAGTGTCTGAAATGACTCCTCGAAAGGGGGTAAAAATAAATTAACAATGCCGCAGTCGGGCGTCTGAGCGACACCACAAAAAGGGCTTATAAAGGATAAATAAATAACAAACATGCCGCAGTCGGGCCTCTGAGCGACGCCACATAAAGGGCTTATAAAGGATAAATAAATAACAAACATGCCGCAGTCGGGCGTCTGAGCGACGCCACATAAAGGGCTTATAAAGGATAAATAAATAACAAACATGCCGCAGTCGGGCGTCTGAGCGACGCCACATAAAGGGCTTATATGAGAATAATCACAGTGAATATCCAGGAGGTAGAACCGTCCCAGGGATACTCAATAATCCAAATAATGTAAATGGTTAGTCCATAAACATAATCCTCATATGTCACAGGTCATAAACAAAATCTAGTCTAGCCGTTTCTCCATCCGAAGACCGTCACTAGAATCTAGTTTAGCCGTGTCTCCATCCGAATACCGTTACTATGATCCAGTTTAGCCGTGTCTCCATCCGAAAACCGTTACTAGACCCATCTCAGACTGTAGTCCTTACACAAAGATGTGGCTATCCGAATAGATATAACCTCTGTAGAGGGTGTACTTTTTTTCACGAGTAACGGATTTATTTAGTCCATCGGGACTAATTCCGTCTACGGCCTTTTAATTGAAAACACGCCTGACCTGCACACACTAGCTTAACTCACCGGTGTCTGGAATCACCCACGGCACCTGTCAAGCAAAACTCTAAGTGGGGAGGCTACAACCTCGACGTAGCATGGGATCAAATTTATATCGCGCGCTCTAAGGGGTGCCCCCCTCTCGGTCCCAACCAGAAACACCCATGCCCCCGGACCAGGTGGCATGCCTACCGGATGCATCCGGTATCTTCCACCATGGCCTCTCTGTACGGTGTGTGCCTTGGTAAGGGGTTGACAACTTACTGAACCGTACCCTACCTGCGGCAGGGACCAGTGGTAGTACAAAACAAGTAGGGGAAGTTACTGAACAAGACTCGACCTACGACCGACTCAGGTGGTCCAAGTATTCTCCGAATGATAAGCATAACCAAAATATTTCCAATGACACACAGAGTCATCGCTCATCAAATCTCATCATGCCATACCGACCACACTCGTCCCGACGAGGAACTAGGGACAAGCTCGTGTCAAGCTTGTCACGACCGGTTTTCCAATAAAAATATTTATTGAGAGACCGATCCCTTTTACGGACCAGTAAAGAAGAATCCCTTCTCACTGGTAGACAATATCTTGATCACAGAAGAAAACAAGGAGTACTAGATATAATACAAGGTTGAGCGGAGACTGCTCAACAATTTATTACAAGCACGCCAATAATACATAAAGGCGGATAGGGTGGCATAACTACTAAGTCACGATAAAAGCGGTGGTGGATATATCACAGTGAAGTGGGTGACATGACTCCTAAATCTAACAGCTCTTCGAGCGTCGGAGTGAGGCTCGAGGGTTCTCATTGAGGGTGGCGGAAGCGTATATGATACAAGTGACCAATATCCAGGATCGCACGGGACTGACTAGGATTCCTCTAGGCATCGGACTCACTATCAAACTCTTCATCCATGAGATCGCCTTCGTCAACATCTGGCCAAATCAACAAGCCAGGTGAGTACTATGGAAGTACTCGCAAGACAGTTCGGACATAAGATATAACAAATGTAAACATGATGCATAAGAACAGATTAACAAGCGCACTCAGACAATGAGATAGCAATGCATGGAAAATAAAAGGGAAGTCGGGCGGTAGTCCTCCCGAAATCCCAAAGTAATACTGAGGGCCAATCGAGTGTCTAAATGACTCCTCGGAAGGGTAAAAATGTAATAACAATGCCGCAGTCGGGCGTCAAGGCGACACCTCATAAAGGGCTTATAATGGAATATAAAAGACAGTGCGTGCCACAGTCGGACGTCTGAGCGACATCACATAAAGGGCTTATATCAAAAGTAAATAATGAGAGTGCCACAGTCGGACGTCGGAGCGACATCACATAAAGGGCTTATATCAAAAGTAAATAACAAGAGTGCCACAGTCGGACGTCTGAGCGACATCACATAAAGGGCCTATATCAAAAGTAAATAACAAGAGTGCCACAGTCGGACGTCTGAGCGACATCACATAAAGGGCTTATATTTCATAACTTAATATTTCAGTAGGTCATGAATAGAAATCATTGCAAGGGAATATTCAGGTACGAGATAAAATAAAGGTTAGTCCATCCACAGGAATAACAATGCAACCGGGTTTACCACTCAAGCTTGTTCACCGGGGATTTACCACGAGGATTGACGTAGATATGGATATACCGGCCATGGTCCTTGACCATGGACACGATGACTCGGAAGGATTTGACTCTGCAGAGTTTGTACTATTTAACCACAGCCAACGGATTCAGTAGTCACAAGGGACTAGTTCCGTTTACGGTGTTTTAGGAGAAACACATCTAACCAGTACACACCCATTCAACATTCCGATGCCAGGAATCACCCTCGGCAACGTTCAAGAAAAACTTTGAGACGGGGAGGCTACAACCTCGCGTAGCATGGGATCAAATTTATACCGCGCGCTCTAATGGGTGCCCCCCTCTCGGTCCCAACCGGAAACAACCATGCCCCCTGACCGGATGACTGGCTTTAATCCAGGGCCATGGAACCCTCATCCCGGCCCCTCTATTTGGTGTGACACGGAAAGAGGTTACCAACTTACTAAACCGTATTCTTTGCAGAAAACATGTGGCAGCACGAAAGGGGAAGAACGGTAACGTGGCTCAGTCCACGTTAACGTCGGAGTTTATTGGATGACGTAAGACTGGCATGCTACAACACTACCATCTTACTGCCTTTCATGTCACCACATGATCAGGTCATTTCTCATCAAAGATCACGGTAACTTCGGAACTCACAGATAGTTGCCTTGCATGCAATGAGATACTCACCGATGCTCATATGTCATGCCCAACCATTCAAGCAAACATGCAAAACACCTATCATATCAAAGGTTCAAACATGCTTGCCTGGTTCGGAGAAGTCGGAGTCTAGCTCGGCGAAGTTCGCGGCTCCGTCACCTCCTCCGGAACATACAGTATATCGAAACCGTACACTAACGTGAAAATCATCGCGTGCATAAAAATTGTTCCAAAAATTTTCCAAATAAATACTATAAAAAACTAGACAAAAATATAAGACTGACAAAAAAAAATCAATCAAAAATCATCTTTTATTAAAAAGATTAAGGGTTTTAGTCCAGGGACTAATCTGTGATGAAATAGAAAAGATCGAGGGACTTAACTGAGAAAACAGAAAACGATTCGGAAAGAAATGCGTCAGCTCAAAGAGGAAGCGCATTTGCCCGAAGGCGCCAACAGAAAACAGTTCGAGGGGGGAAAAGAAGAGAGGCTGACGGGGGGGTCCACCCGTCAGGTTTAAAACTTCGCCGGCGCCCGAAGGCTGCGGTGGTCGCCGGCGTTGAACCACGGCGAGGCAGGGAGATCGGAGGGTACCAAGAGGTTCAGTGTGTTCTTCCGCGTCGGTGGGTGGTGGACTTGGCCGTCGGAGAGCACCACGTCGACGGCGACACTTTCTCCGGCGGACGGTGGTTCGGGCGATGGTGGAGAACTCTGGTGGGCACTGCAAACTCCAAATTGAAGCGCGGGTCAGGAGAGTGGATGCATTATGAAGTTACTGGCAAGAGCTGAGAGGTAGAGGTGCACGCATGGGAGCGAATCGAGCTGGGTCCCGTGGCGGGTCGAGGCGGCCGGAGTTGGGGAAGAAGGCTCCCTCGTGGCTCTACCAGTGGCTTGGCGTGGTATTGGTGGTGCGTAGGGGTGGTGTGAGTTCGAGTTCGAGCTTGGGGCCTCTATTTATAGGCGATCCGAGGGGGTGGCCGTGAACTGGATTTCTCCGGCGAGCGATTACGGCGAGGCAGAGGTTGGGTAGGGGGTTTAGGTGGCTAGGCACCATCAGGGAGGATCACTGGTGCCATTCCACCGCTAAACCTCGGTCGGGCAAGGCGTAATGCGCCGCTCCTCGACCGGGTGGCCATACGGGCACGGCGGCGGCAGAGAGCGCGCTCCGCGCCTAGCAGTTCACGATGAAGGATGGCAGCACGCATGGGTGAGTGGATGGCCACGCGGCGGCCTCGGGTGGCTTGGGCGGCGCCGTCCATGTTGCGCCTCTCTCTGGCAGCCGCAAAGCCGCTGCTACCGTCGCTCACGGGGTGGCGCACCTCCGCCTGCTCGTTGCCGACGTCCGCAAGCCTCCAGGAGATCGTGCGGCGCAGGGATAAGAAGGAGAGAACATGGCGCAAGGCGCCACCGCGGTACTGGCGAGATCGAGAAGGAGTTCTGAAGAAAACGACAGTGCTCACTGAAACTGTATCTCTGAATTTCTGAACATTGACAGAAACAGTGCCCATCAGGTGTTCGACGAAATGATTTGGCATGAAGAAAAAAATTTCTGGAGCTGGGACTTGGTGAGGTGACCTCTCAATGCACCCAGAGGCTGCCTGAATTTTCTCAGATTTTTAGGAGGAGAATTCAAACGAATTTCATCAAATTTGGCAAATCTGGTCCAAACTTGCAGCAAGCACAATTTGAAATATTTGAACTGGAGACCAGTGGATCTTCATGGATCTTGGTTGAGGGCTCTAAGGACTAGCTAGGGAAATTGCTTTGGAGGCAAAATTCAAAGTAGAAAGGGTAGCTCCTTTGTAAATCTCTAAGAGCTAGAGTAGAGGGCAGAAATTATTTTTGATGAGAAATAATTGAAGGAAAATTTATGGGGAGGTTCAAACTGCTGGATTTGAAGTATATCAAGACACAAAGATGGGGAAAGGCTTTTGGGAGGGGATTTCCACTTAGGTCATGGCAAGAAGGATTTTTGAAAGGGGAAAAAGATCACTCCAAATGCCATAGGGCTATTTAAAAGATTTTCAAAAATATATTTTTTTCCAAATGAAAAACACTTGGGTCTGAGTCCACATAAGATGGAAAAACCTCCAAGACCAAAATCAAGTCTTGGGTGAATCCAAACAAAACATTTTTCATAAAAGAAAGTTTTTGAGAGGAAGAGTTCTTTAGAAGAAAATTTTAAATAACACCCTTCAAATCAAATAAAAGTTTGAAAAAGCCAAATAAAATTTTGGGTGTCACAGTTAGTGGGCTGTTTTGGAGGGGTGTTGGGCTGCAACACACAGAAGGCCTTCGCGGTTACCCGGTTAACCGTTGGAGTATCAAACGACCTCCAAATGGAACGAAACTTGACACGTGGTCTACCGGTGGTATACCAGGGCCACTTGGAAAACCTCGGTCCATTCCGAGAACGTTTAACACCCGCTCACGAAAAGAGACAAGAGGGGGTGCGCCGGTGCATGTGGGAGTGTCGGATTGCAAAAGGGACAACGGGGAAAATGCTCGAATGCATGAGACGAACACGTATGCAAATGAGATGCACATGATGACATGATATGAGATGCATGACATGAAAAAAATGCAAAATGAGAGACAAAACCCAACCACGGAGGGAATATCATAACACATAGCCGAAAATGGCAAGAGTGGGAGTTACAAATTATGGCAAGTTACATCCGGGGTGTTACAACTTGCCACGGCATTTGTGGAGGGTGAGAACTTTCCCAGCTGGGTATGGTTCTTCCGCCAAGTGAAAATTGCCATCGTGAAGGACCGACCAAACGTGTGTGTCATTCATGACAGACATGCTGGTATATTGTGAAGGAAATATGCCCTAGAGGCAATAATAAAGGTATTATTTATTTCCTTATATCATGATAAATGTTTATTATTCATGCTAGAATTGTATTAACCGGAAACATAATACATGTGTGAATACATAGACAAACAGAGTGTCACTAGTATGCCTCTACTTGACTAGCTCGTTGATCAAAGATGGTTAAGTTTCCTAGCCATTGACATGGGTTGTCATTTGATTAACGGGATCACATCATTAGGAGAATGATGTGATTGACTTGACCCATTCCGTTAGCTTAGCACTCGATCGTTTAGTATGTTGCTATTGCTTTCTTCATGACTAATACATGTTCCTATGACTATGAGATTATGCAACTCCCGTTTACCGGAGGAACACTTTGTGTGCTACCAAACGTCACAACGTAACTGGGTGATTATAAAGGTGCTCTACAGGTGTCTCCGAAGGTACTTGTTGGGTTGGCGTATTTCGAGATTAGGATTTGTCACTCCGATTGTCGGAGAGGTATCTCTGGGCCCTCTCGGTAATGCACATCACTTAAGCCTTGCAAGCATTGCAACTAATGAGTTAGTTGCGGGATGATGTATTACGGAATGAGTAAAGAGACTTGTCGGTAACGAGATTGAACTAGGTATTGAGATACCAATGATCAAATCTCGGGCAAGTAACATACCGATGACAAAGGGAACAACATATGTTGTCATGCGGTCTGACCGATAAAGATCTTCGTAGAATATGTGGGAGCCAATATGAGCATCCAGGTTCCGCTATTGGTTATTGACCGGAGACGTGTCTCGGTCATGTCTACATAGTTCTCGAACCCGTAGGGTCCGCACGCTTAACGTTTCGATGATAGTTATATTATGAGTTTATATGTTTTGATGTACCGAAGGTTGTTCGGAGTCCCGGATGTGATCACGGACATGACGAGGAGTCTCGAAATGGTCGAGACATGAAGATTGATATATTGGAAGCCTATGTTTGGATATCGGAAGTGTTCCGGGTGAAATCGGGATTTTACCGGAGTACCGGAGGGGTTACCGGAACCCCCCGGAGGTTAATGGGCCATAGTGGGCCTTAGTGGAAGAGAGGAGAGGCGGCCAGGGCAAGGGCCGCGCGCCCCTCCCCCTAGTCCGAATAGGACAAGGAGAGGGGGCGGCGCCCCCCTTTCCTTCTTCTCCTCCACCTCTTTCCCCCTCCACTCCTAGTCCAACTAGGAAAAGGGAGGGAGTCCTACTCCCGGTGGGAGTAGGACTCCTCCTGGCGTTCCCCCTCTAGGCCGGCGGCACCTCCCCCCTTGCTCCTTTATATACGGGGGCAAGGGGCACCCCAATGACACAACAATTGATCGTTTGATCTTTTAGCCGTGTGCGGTGCCCCCCTGCACCATAGTCCACCTCGATAATACTGTAGCGGTGCTTAGGCGAAGCCCTGCGTCGGTAGAACATCATCATCGTCACCACGCCGTTGTGCTGACAAAACTCTCGCTCAGCACTCGGCTGGATCGGAGTTCGAGGGACGTCATCGGGCTGAACGTGTGCTGAACTCTGAGGTGCCGTGCGTTCGGTACTTGATCGGTCGGATCGTGAAGACATACGACTACATCAACCGCGTTGTGCTAACGCTTCCGCTTTCGGTTTACGAGGGTACGTGGACAACACTCTCCCCTCTCGTTGCTATGCATCACCATGATCTTGCGTGTGCGTAGGAAATTTTTTGAAATTACTACGTTCCCCAACAGTGGCATCCGAGCTAGGTTTTATGCGTAGATGTCATATGCACGAGTAGAACACAAGTGAGTTGTGGGCGATATAAGTCATACTGCTTACCAGCATGTCATATTTTGGTTCGGCGGTATTGTTGGATGAAGCGGCCCGGACCGACATTACGCGTACGCTTACGCGAGACTGGTTCTACCGACGTGCTTTGCACACAGGTGGCTGGCAGATGTCAGTTTCTCCAACTTTAGTTGAACCGAGTGTGGCTATGCCCGGTCCTTGCGAAGGTTAAAACAGCACCAACTTGACAAACTATCGTTGTGGTTTTGATGCGTAGGTAAGAACGGTTCTTGCTAAGCCCGTAGCAGCCACGTAAAATTTGCAACAACAAAGTAGAGGGCGTCTAACTTGTTTTTGCAGGGCATTTGTGATGTGATATGGTCAAGATATGATGCTAAATTTTATTGTATGAGATGATCATGTTTTGTAACCGAGTTATCGGCAACTGGCAGGAGCCATATGGTTGTCGCTTTATTGTATGCAATGCAATCGCCCTGTAATGCTTTACTTTATCACTAAGCGGTAGCGATAGTCGTAGAAGCATAAGATTGGCGAGATGACAATGATGCTACGATGGAGATCAAGGTGTCGCGCCGGTGACGATGTTGATCATGACGGTGCTTCAGAGATGGAGATCACAAGCACAAGATGATGATGGCCATATCATATCACTTATATTGATTGCATATGATGTTTATCTTTTATGCATCTTATCTTGCTTTGATTGACGGTACCATTATAAGATGATCCCTCACTAAATTATCAAAGTATAAGTGTTCTCCCTGAGTATGCACCGTTGCGAAAGTTCTTCGTGCTGAGACACCACGTGATGATCGGGTGTGATAGGCTCTACGTTCAAATACAACGGGTGCAAGCCAGTTTTGCACACGCAGAATACTCAGGTTAAACTTGACGAGCCTAGCATATGCAGATATGGCCTCAGAACACTGAGACCGAAAGGTCGAGCGTGAATCATATAGTAGATATGATCAACATAGTGATGTTCACCATTGAAAACTACTCCATTTCATGTGATGATCGGTTATGGTTTAGTTGATTTGGATCACGTGATCACTTAGAGGATTAGAGAGATGTCTATCTAAGTGGGAGTTCTTAAGTAATATGATTAATTGAACTTCAATTTATCATGAACTTAGTACCTGATAGTATCTTGCTTGTCTATGTTGATTGTAGATAGATGGCCCGTTTTGTTGTTCCATTGAATTTTAATGCGTTCCTTGAGAAAGCAAAGTTGAAAGATGATGGTAGCAATTACACGGACTGGGTCCATAACTTGAGGATTATCCTCATTGCTACACAGAAGAGTTACATCCTGGAAGCACCGCTAGGTGTACCACCTGCGCCAGCAAGTGCAGACATTGTGAATGCCTGGCAGTCACGTGTTGATGACTACTCGATAGTTCAGTGTGCCATGCTTTACGGCTTAGAACCGAGACTTCAACGACGTTTTGAACGTCATGGAGCATATGAGATGTTCCAGGAATTGAAGTTAATATTTCAAAAGAATGCCCGGATTGAGAGATATGAAGTCTCCAATAAATTCTATAGCTGCAAGATGGAGGAGAATAGTTCTGTCAGTGGGCATATACTCAAGATGTCTGGGTACTGCAATCACATGATTCAACTGGGAGTTAATCTTCCGGATGATAGTGTCATTGACAGAATTCTTCAATCACTGCCACCAAGCTACAAGAGCTTCGTGATGAACTATAACATGCAAGGGATGGATAAGACGATTCCCGAGCTCTTCGCAATGCTAAAGGCTGCGGAGGTAGAAATCAAGAATGACCATCAAGTGTTGATGGTCAATAAGACCACCAGTTTCAAGAAAAAGGGCAAAGGGAAGAAGAAGGGGAACTTCAAGAAGAACAGCAAGCAAGTTGCTGCTCAAGAGAAGAAACCCAAGTCTGGACCTAAGCCTGAGACTGAGTGCTTCTACTGCAAGCAGACTGGTTACTGGAAGCGGAACTGCCCCAAGTATTTGGCGGATAAGAAGGATGGCAAGGTGAACAAAGGTATATGTGATATACATGTTATTGATGTGTACCTTACCAGAGCTCGCAGTAGCACCTGGGTATTTGATACTGGTTCTGTTGCTAATATTTGCAACTCGAAACAGGGACTACAGATTAAGCGGACACTGGCTAAGGACGAGGTGACGATGCGCGTGGGAAATGGTTCCAAAGTTGATGTGGTCGCTGTCAGCACGCTACCTCTACATCTACCTTCGGGATTAGTATTAGACCTAAATAATTGTTATTTGGTGCCAGCGTTGAGCATGAACATTATATATGGATCTTGTTTGATGCGAGACGGTTATTCATTTAAATCAGAGAATAATGGTTGTTCTATTTATATGAGTAATATCTTTTATGGTCATGCACCCTTAAAGAGTGGTCTATTTTTGATGAATCTCGATAGTAGTAATACACATATTCATAATGTTGAAGCCAAAAGATGCAGAGTTGATAATGATAGTGCAACTTATTTGTGGCACTGCCGTTTAGGTCATATCGGTGTAAAGCGCATGAAGAAACTCCATACTGATGGACTTTTGTAACCACTTGATTATGAATCACTTGGTACTTGCGAACCGTGCCTCATGGGCAAGATGACTAAAACGCCGTTCTCCGGTACTATGGAGAGAACAACAGATTTGTTGGAAATCATACATACAGATGTATGTGGTCCGATGAATGTTGAGGCTCGTGGTGGATATCGTTATTTTCTCACCTTCATAGATGATTTGAGCAGATATGGGTATATCTACTTAATGAAACATAAGTCTGAAACATTTGAAAAGTTCAAAGAATTTCAAAGTGAAGTTGAAAATCATCGTAACAAGAAAATAAAAGTTTCTACGATATGATCATGGAGGAGAATATTTGAGTTACGAGTTTGGTCTACATTTGAAACAATGCGGAATAGTTTCGCAACTCACGCCACCTGGAACACCACAGCGAAATGGTGTGTCCGAACGTCGTAATCGTACTTTACTAGATATGGTGCGATCTATGATGTCTCTTACTGATTTACCGCTATCGTTTTGGGGTTATGCTTTAGAGACGGCTGCATTCACGTTAAATAGGGCACCATCGAAATCCGTTGAGACGACGCCTTATGAACTGTGGTTTGGCAAGAAACCAAAGTTGTCGTTTCTTAAAGTTTGGGGCTGCGATGCTTATGTGAAAAAGCTTCAACCTGATAAGCTCGAACCCAAATCGGAGAAATGTGTCTTCATAGGATACCCAAAGGAGACTGTTGGGTACACCTTCTATCACAGATCTGAAGGCAAGACATTCGTTGCTAAGAATGGATCCTTTCTAGAGAAGGAGTTTCTCTCGAAAGAAGTGAGTGGGAGGAAAGTAGAACTTGATGAGGTAACTGTACCTGCTCCCTTATTGGAAAGTAGTTCATCACAGAAACCGGTTCCTGTGACACCTACACCAATTAGTGAGGAAGTTAATGATGATGATCATGGAGCTTCAGATCAAGTTGTTAATGAACCTCGTAGGTCAATCAGAGTAAGATCCGCACCAGAGTGGTACGGTAATCCTATTCTGGAGGTTATGTTACTAGACCATGACGAACCTACGAACTATGAAGAAGCGATGGTGAGCCCAGATTCCGCAAAATGGCTTGAGGCCATGAAATCTGAGATGGGATCCATGTATGAGAACAAAGTGTGGACTTTAGTTGACTTCCCGATGATCGGCAAGCCATTGAAAATAAATGGATCTTCAAGAAGAAGACTGACGCTGATGGTAATGTTACTGTCTATAAAGCTCGACTTGTTGCGAAAGGTTTTCGACAAGTTCAAGGGATTGACTACGATGAGACCTTCTCACCCGTAGCGATGCTTAAGTCTGTCCGAATCATGTTAGCAATTGCCGCATTTTATGATTATGAAATTTGGCAAATGGATGTCAAAACTGCATTCCTGAATGGATTTCTGGAAGAAGAGTTGTATATGATGCAACCGGAAGGTTTTGTTGATCCAAAGGGAGCTAACAAAGTGTGCAAGCTCCAGCGATCCATTTATGGACTGGTGCAAGCCTCTCGGAGTTGGAATAAACGCTTTGATAGTGTGATCAAAGCATTTGGTTTTGTACAGACTTTTGGAGAAGCATGTATTTACAAGAAAGTGAGTGGGAGCTCTGTAGCATTTCTGATATTATATGTGGATGACATATTGCTGATTGGAAATGATATAGAATTTCTGGATAGCATAAAGGGATACTTGAATAAGAGTTTTTCAATGAAAGACCTCGGTGAAGCTGCTTATATATTGGGCATCAAGATCTATAGAGATAGATCAAGATGCTTAATTGGACTTTCACAAAGCACATACCTTGACAAAGTTTTGAAGAAGTTCAAAATGGATCAGGCAAAGAAAGGGTTCTTGCCTGTGTTACAAGGTGTGAAGTTGAGTAAGACTCAATGCCAGACCACTTCAGAAGATAGAGAGAAAATGAAAGATGTTCCCTATGCTTCAGCCATAGGCTCTATCATGTATGCAATGCTGTGTACCAGACCTGATGTGTGCCTTGCTATAAGTCTAGCAGGGAGGTACCAAAGTAATCCAGGAGTGGATCACTGGACAGCGGTCAAGAACATCCTGAAATACCTGAAAAGGACTAAGGATATGTTTCTCGTTTATGGAGGTGACAAAGAGCTCATCGTAAATGGTTACGTTGATGCAAGCTTTGACACTGATCCGGAAGATTCTAAATCGCAAACCGGATACGTGTTTACATTGAACGGTGGAGCTGTCAGTTGGTGCAGTTCTAAACAAAGCGTCGTGGCAGGATCTACGTGTGAAGCGGAGTACATAGCTGCTTCGGAAGCAGCAAATGAAGGAGTCTGGATGAAGGAGTTCATATCCGACCTAGGTGTCATACCTAGTGCATCGGGTCCAATGAAAATCTTTTCTGACAATACTGGTGCAATTGCCTTGACGAAGGAATTCAGATTTCACAAGAGAACCAAGCACATCAAGAGACGCTTCAATTCCATCTGGGATTTAGTCCAGGTGGGAGACATAGAAATTTGCAAGATACATACGGATCTGAATGTTGCAGACCCGTTGACTAAGCCTCTTCCACGAGCAAAACATGATCAGCACCAAGGCTCCATGGGTGTTAGAATCATTACTGTGTAGCCTAGATTATTGACTCTAGTGCAAGTGGGAGACTGAAGGAAATATGCCCTAGAGGCAATAATAAAGTTATTATTTATTTCCTTATATCATGATAAATGTTTATTATTCATGCTAGAATTGTATTAACCGGAAACGTAATACTTGTGTGAATACATAGACAAACAGAGTGTCACTAGTATGCCTCTACTTAACTAGCTCGTTGATCAAAGATGGTTATGTTTCCTAGCCATTGACATGGGTTGTCATTTGATTAACGGGATCACATCATTAGGAGAATGATGTGATTGACTTGACCCATTCCGTTAGCTTAGCACTCGATCGTATAGTATGTTGCTATTGCTTTCTTCATGACTTATACATGTTCCTATGACTATGAGATTATGCAACTCCCGTTTACCGGAGGAACACTTTGTGTGCTACCAAACATCACAACGTAACTAGGTGATTATAAAGGTGCTCTACAGGTGTCTCCAAAGGTACTTGTTGGGTTGGCGTATTTCGAGATTAGGATTTGTCACTCCGATTGTCGGAGAGGTATCTCTGGGCCCACTCGGTAATGCACATCACTTAAGCCTTGCAAGCATTGCAACTAATGAGTTAGTTGCGGGATGATGTACTACGGAACGAGTAAAGAGACTTGCCGGTAACGAGATTGAACTAGGTATTGAGATACCGACGATCGAATCTCGGGCAAGTAACATACCGATGACAATGGGAACAACGTATGTTGTTATGCGGTCTGACTGATAAAGATCTTCGTAGAATATGTGGGAGCCAATATGAGCATCCAGGTTCCTCTATTGGTTATTGACCGGAGACGTGTCTCGGTCATGTCTACATAGTTCTCGAACCCGTAGGGTCCGCACGCTTAACGTTTCGATGACAGTTATATTATAAGTTTATATGTTTTGATGTACTGAAGATTGTTCGGAGTCCCGGATGTGGTCACGGACATGACGAGGAGTCTCGAAATGGTCGAGACATGAAGATTGATATATTGGAAGCCTATATTTGGATATCAGAATTGTTCCGGGTGAAATCGGGATTTTACCGGAGTACCGGAGGGGTTATCGGAACCCCCCGGGGGTTAATGGGCCATAGTGGGCCTTAGTGGAGAAGAGGAGAGGCGGCCAGGGCAAGGGCCGCGCGCCCCTCCCCCCTAGTCTGAATACGACAAGTAGAGGGGGCGGCGCCCCCCCTTTCCTTCTTCTCCTCCACCTCTTTCCCCCTCTTCTCCTAATCCAACAAGGAAAAGGGAGGGAGTCCTACTCCCGGTGGGAGTAGGACTCCTCCTGGCGCGCCCCCTCCTGGCCGGCCGCACCTCCCCCCTTGCTCCTTTATATACGGGGGCAGGGGGCACCCTAGAGACACAACAATTGATCTCTTGATCTCTTAGCCGTGTGCGGTGCCCCCCTCCACCATAGTCCACGTCGATAAACTATAGCGGTGCTTAGGCGAAGCCCTACGTCGGTAGAACATCATCATCGTCACCACGCCGTCGTGCTAACGAAACACTCCCTCAACACTCAGCTGGATCGGAGTTCGAGGGACGTCACCGGGCTGAACGTGTGCTGAACTCGTAGGTGCCGTGCGTTCGGTACTTGATCGGTCAGATCGTGAAGACATACGACTACATCAACCGCGTTGTGCTAACGCTTCCGCTTTCGGTCTACGAGGGTACGTGGACAACACTCTCCCCTCTCGTTGCTATGCATCACCATGATCTTGTGTGTGCGTAGGAATTTTTTTGAAATTACTACGTTCCCCAACACTCGACGCCAACACCTCTCATATATACCCAAACTTCCAGAAAGAAACCTAGATCGGAAGTTCCGCCGCCGCAAGCCTCTGTAGCCACGAGAAATCAATCTAAGCCCTCTCCGGCACCCTGCCGGAGGGGGCCATCATCACCGGAGGCCATGGAGGAGGATCCCAGAGGGGCCATCATCGCCATGAAGGCCAAGGACCAGAGGGAGAACCTCTCCCCATCTAGGGGGAGGCCATGGAGGAGGAAGCACAAGGGGGAGAACCTCTCCTCCTCTCTCTTGGTGGCGCCCGAGTGCCATCGGGAGGGGAATCATCGCCGCGGTGATCGTCTTCATCAACATCACCATCATCATCACCATCCTCATCTATTTTACGCGGTCCACTCTCCCGCACCCCACTGTAATCCCTACTTGAACATGGTGCTTTATGCCACATATTATGATCCAATGATGTGTTGCCATCCTATGATGTTTTGAGTAGATATCCTTTGTCTTTGGGTTGATTGATGATCTAGATTGGTTGAGTTGTATGTTTTATTATCGGTGTTGTCCTATGGTGCTCTCCGTGTCACGCAAGCGTGAGGGATTCCCGCTGTAGGGTGTTGCAATACGTTCATGATTCGCTTATAGTGGGTTGGTGAGTGACTGAAACACAAACCCGAGTAAGGGGGTTGTTGCGTATGGGAATAAAGAGGACTTGATGCTTTAATGCTATGGTTGGGTTTTACCTTAATGATATTTAGTTGTTGTGGATGCTTGCTAGAGTTCCAATCATAAGTGCATATGATCCAAGAAGAGAAAGTATGTTAGCTTATGCCTCTCCCTCATATGAAATTGCAATAGTGATTACCGGTCTTGTTAACAATTGCCTAGGACAATTCCGCACACCGATCCATCATTATTCCACACTCGCTATTTATAATATTTAGTAATATATTCTAACTTAATGATAACAGCACCTACTTTTATATTTTAGCTCTCCGACATCATACAAAGTTATCCTCTTCATACCCACAACGTAGTTTTATTTCTCGTTTCTAGTTGGAAGCAAACGTTTGGTGTACGTAGAGTCGTATCAGTGGCAGATAGGGCTTGAGAGAATATTGATCTTACCTTTAGCTCATTGTGGGTTCGACAATCCATACTTATCACTTCCACCTTTGGAGATTTCTACGATGATACCCTGCACTTGGGGATTATCAAGCTCTTTTCTGGCGCCGTTGCCGGGGAGCAATAGCGTGGGGTTGATATTCTCGTGTAGGCTTGTTTGCTTTCTTCACTAAGTAGATTTTGTTTTTCCTTTTTGCTTCTGTTTAGTTGTGGGTGAAACATAAAAAAAACTAAAATAATGAAAATACCAAAAAAAATACTTGCCTCTCATGCCTAAAAAGTTTTTCAAAAAGAGAAGTGATTGGAAAGTTATGCATTGGAGAAGTGAGGGTCGACCTTGAGCACTTGTGTTCATGCTCACGGAAATAATGTATAATTTTTCATGGAAGTTTCTCTGTATATAATTATCCCCTTGTGTATATCCATTGTATTATAAAATTAATGTGTAAAGCTTTGGTTTTAGGATGATTAGATTGCTTGTTTAGTATGTGCAGAACAAAAACAGAAACTTTGGCTGTAGCGTGTGATTTTACATTTTTCACTGAAAGGTCAAATGGGTCTGAAACTTTTCGCACATTACTTCTGTACAAATTTTTCAAATTTTCAAATTTATTTCATAATTTTTGGAGTTACAGAAGTTTGCTAAACTTCCAGATTACTACAGATTGTCCTGTTTTAGACAGATTCTGTTTTTCTTGTGTTGTTTGCTTATTTTGATGCATCTATGGCTAGTATCGGAGGGTATGAACCATAGAGAAGTCGGAATACAGTAGATATAGTTCTAATATGAAAGTGGAATGAGTTTGAAACAGTACCTAAAGGTAGTTATTTGCTTTATTATACTAACGGATCTCACAAAGTTTTTGTTAAAGTTTTGTGTGGATGAAGTGTTCGAAGAACGAGGAGTTACCGATGTGAGAAGAATAAACAGAGGCAAGAGCTTAAGCTTGGGGATGCCCAAGGCATCCCAAGTAAATATTCTAAGGATACTCAAGCATCTAAGCTTGGGGATGCCCCGGTTGGCATCCCATCTTTCTTCCTCAACAATTATCGGTATACCTTGGTTTTTGTTTTGTTCACATGATTTGTGTCCTTTGTGTTTTTCTTTTTCTTTAAGAACCATGCTAGTATGATATGTCCCTTCATCAATTTATAGAATACTTCATGTGCTTCACCTATATCTTTTAAGTATGATCTTATAGAATTTCTCTTTGTGCTTCACTTAAATCTTTTGAGTATGGTTTTATAGAATGCTTCGTGTGCTTCACTTATACATTTTGAGCTTGGATATTGGTTAGCCTATATTAATTGTAGAATGCTCCATGAAGTTCACTTATATCTTTTGGATTATGAATAATACTATCATCTAAAGCGGGTTTGGAAGAATGTCAACTTTAGGAACTAGTGATCCCGCTATTCCGAATGAGAATAATTTTGCTTATGTAGAGAGTAGAAAAATTTATATGCTTGTAGATCATGAAAAGAATGCTTTATGTGATGGTTATATTATTGAATTCAATCATGATGCTACTGAAAATTATTATGAGGGAGGAATATATGCTTGTAGGAGTTGCAATAATATCAAGTTTCCTCTCTATGTGCTTAAAGCTTTGAAGTTATACTTGTTTTGCCTTCCTATGCTAGTTGATTCTTGTTCCTATAAATTATGTGTTCAAAAAATCCCTAGGCATAGGAAGTTGTTTATATTCAAATGTGCTGGTCATATTCTTCATGATGCTCTCTTTATGTTTCAATTCTTATCTTTTATGTGAGCATCATTGAAATCATCATGCCTAGCTAAAAGGCATTAAAGAAAAGCGCTTGTTGGGAGACAACTCAATATTTACCCTTACTGTTTTTATGTGTTTACATGATTAAGCTACTGTAGTGATCATGTTTTATAGCTTTTGTTTCAATAAAGTGCCAAGTAAGACCTTTGGGAAGACTTGGGTGAAAGTTAATGTGATCTTACTGTAAAAAACAGAAACTTTGCGCTCACGAGATTAGCTACCATTTTTCACAGAAGAGTGCTTTTGAGTTGATTATTTTTGCAGAAGATTAATAGACAAATTCCTCACGTCCACCAATTTATTTCATAACTTTTGGAGTAGGATAAGTATGGTTGCTGTTCAGATCATTACAGACTGTTCTGTTTCTGACAGATTCTGTTTTCATTGCATAGTTTGCTTGTTTTCTAGTTTCTATGGCTTATATTTCTCAATATAAATTGTAGAAATGATATGGTACATTATACATTGTGTGGGAACAATTATGAACCTTGTCTTAGACATTACCAAAGTGAATGATTTACTCTTTATCATACTAACCTATCTCACGAAGTTTTGTTAAGTTATGTGTGATTGAAGTTTTCAAGCTTTGGGTGAGATATCGATATGAGGAGAATAAGGAGTGGAAAGACCCTAAGATTGGGGATGCCCAAGGAACCCCAAGGTAATATTCAAGGAAGACTCAAGCGCCTAAGCTTGGGGATGCCTCGGAAGGCATCTCCTCTTTCGTCTTCAAAACTATCGGTATACCTTACTCGGAGCTATATTTTTATTCGTCACATGATATGTGTTTTGCTTGGAGCGTGTTTTCAGTTTTACTTTCTGTTTGAATAAAATCATTGGATCTGAAATATTGAATGAAAAAGAATCCTCCCATGGCTAGTTAATTATTTGACTACTCAGTGTTCTTCACTTATATCTTTTGGAGTAGTTTGTCATTTACTCATGTGCTTCACGTATATATCCTATGAGTAAATGGTTGAATAAATTGAATGTCATAAATCTGAATTTATATATGTTTCATATGCTTATAACATGGGGAGTAATGACTTCACACATAATAAGTATAGGTAGTAAACTCATTGAAAGTTAGCAAACGTGGAATTGGTCACTTGACCAATTCATGAAAGAATATTGAAGGAAGAGAGATTTCACATATAAATATACTATCTTGGACATCTTTTGTAATTGTGAGCACTCACTAAAATATGACATGATAAAAGGTTGATGTTGGACAAGGAAGACAACTTAATGGGTTATGTTTTCTTATATCCGAAATAAAGTATATTGTCATGGATCATCCAACATGCTGAGCTTGCCTTTCCCTCTCATGCTAGCCAAATTCTTTGCACCAAGTAGAGATACTACTTGTGCTTCCAAACATCCCTTAAAATGAGTTTTGCCATGAGAGTCCACCATACCTACCTATGGATTGAGTAAGATCCTTCAAGTAAGTTGTCATCGGTACATGCAATAAAAATTGCTTTCTAAATATGTATGATCTATTAGTGTGGAGAAAATAAGCTTTATACGATCTTGTGATATGGAAGCAATAAAAGCGACTGACTGCATAATAAAGATCCCTATCACAAGTGGCAATATAAAGTGATGTTCTTTTGCATTAAGATTTTGTGCATCCAACTTAAAATCGCATGACAACCTCTGCTTCCCTCTGCGAAGGGCCTATCTTTTACTTTATCTTCTACCTTATGAAAGAGTCATGGTGATCTTCACCTTTCCTTTTTATGTTTTATCCTTTGGCAAGCACATTGTGTTGGAAAGATCCTGATATATATATCCAATTGGATGTAAGTTATCATGAACTATTATTGTTGACATTACCCTTGAGGTAAAAGTTTGGGAGGCGAAACTATAAGCCCCTATCTTTCTCTGTATCCGATTAAAACCTTGAACCCATATCACGTGAGTGTTAGCAATTGTGAAAGATTAAATGATAGTTGAGTATGTGGAGTTTGCTGAATCAAAGCTCTGACATAGACCCTTCCTGAAAATAAGATGAATTGCAATTGTTTGATAAATAAGAGCACTGTTTGTTAGTTTTCAAGAAAGTCTATGATCTATACTTTAACATGTGAATAGATTGTTACTTGATCATGAAAAGTTTTATAATATGAGCTACTATTATGACATATATTGATGCTAGAAAAAGTGAGTGAAATTATCATTGATCGAACTTGTGCACTTGCTAGCATTCACACTTCATAAATTATTTCTTTTATCATTTACCTACTCGAGGACGAGCGGGAATTAAGCTTGGGGATGCTGATACATCTCCAACGTATCTATAATTTATGAAGTATTCATGCTATTATATTATCAACCTTGGATGTCTTACATGCATTTATATGCTATTTTATATGGTTTTTGGGACTAACCTATTAACCTAGAGCCCAGTGCCAGTTTCTGTTTTCTCCTTGTTTTAGAGTATCGCAGAAAAGGAAAGCCAAACGGAGTCCAATTGACCTGAAACTTGACGGAGCTTATTTTTGGACCAAAAGAAGGCCAAGGAGTCAAAGAGTTGGGCCAGAAGAGTCCCGGGCTGCCCACGAGGGTGGGAGGCGTGCCCACCCCCCTGGGAGCGCCTCCCTGCCTCGTGGACAGCCCGGAGACCCTCCTGGCTTGTTCTCGACGCCAACACCTCTCATATATACCCAAACTTCCAGAAAGAAACCTAGATCGGAAGTTCCGCCACCGCAAGCCTCTGTAGCCACGAGAAATCAATCTAGGCCCTCTCCGGCACCCTGCCGGAGGGGGCCATCATCACCGGAGGCCATGGAGGAGGATCCCGGAGGGGCCATAATCGCCATGAAGGCCAAGGACCAGAGGGAGAACCTCTCCCCATCTAGGGGGAGGCCATGGAGGAGGAAGCACAAGGGGGAGAACCTCTCCTCCTCTCTCTCGGTGGCGCTTGAGTGCCATCGGGAGGGGAACCATCGCCGCGGTGATCGTCTTCATCAACATCACCATCATCATCACCATCCTCATCTATTTTACGCGGTCCACTCTCCCGCACCCCGCTGTAATCCCTACTTGAACATGGTGCTTTATGCCACATATTATGATTCAATGATGTGTTGCCATCCTATGATGTTTTGAGTAGATATCCTTTGTCTTTGGGTTGATTGATGATCTAGATTGGTATGAGTTGTATGTTTTATTATTGGTGCTGTCCTACGGTGCTCTCCATGTCACGCAAGCGTGAGGGATTCCCGCTGTAGGGTGTTGCAATACGTTCATGATTTGCTTATAGTCGGTTGGTGAGTGACTGAAACACAAACCCGAGTAAGGGGGTTGTTGCGTATGGGAATAAAGAGGACTTGATGCTTTAATGCTATGGTTGGGTTTTACCTTAATGATCTTTAGTAGTTGCAGATGCTTGCTAGAGTTCCAATCATAAGTGCATATGATCCAAGAAGAGAAAGTATGTTAGATTATGCCTCTCCCTCATATGAAATTGCAATAGTGATTACCGGTCTTGTTAACAATTGCCTAGGACAATTCCGCACACCGATCCATCATTATTCCACACTCGCTATTTATAATATTTAGTAATATATTCTAACTTAATGATAACAGCACCTACTTTTATATTTTAGCTCTCCGACATCATACAAAGTTATCCTCTTCATACCCACAACGTAGTTTTATTTCTCGTTTCTAGTTGGAAGCAAACGTTTGGTGTATGTAGAGTCGTATCAGTGGCAGATAGGGCTTGAGAGAATATTGATCTTACCTTTAGCTCCTTGTGGGTTCGACACTCCATACTTATCACTTCCATCTTTGGAAATTGCTACGATGATTCCCTGCACTTGGGGATTATCAGGTATCTCCATAGAAGTTACCATGGTTCAACACATGCACTAGTGGCACGTATTGACCATAATTTGGAGGAGTATCATAATAGGTATTGTAATTCTCAAGGTCAGTACAAAATGCGATCAGATGATTTTTCTCCTGATAAGTTAATTCGGAGCCATCGGTGTAGTGGGTTTTGTCTACCATCTTCCGCACATTGTTTGAAGAATGAAAATAAGATGTCGATGGAAATAAGCTGTCAACTATTTTGAAATAAACAATATAAATTAGTTAATAACTATGTTTGAGAAACTCACATAGCGGTAGAATTGGAAGCATATCAACAAGGACCCAAATGTCCATATTGTCTTGCTCGATGTCAGGATCACCAAGATCCATGGTGACAAGCATATCCTCATAAAAACCATACATCTTGCAAAGTGCTTCCCAATTTGGGCAACCAAAATGGGTTACACTCTGAGAATTGTACATATTTACTTCAAAATCCATACCATGATGGGTCCTTAGGTGAATTTTCTTTGTTTCAAAACTTTCATGGTCTTCAAAACCCATCCTCTCCAAGACATAGCGTCTTGCATGGCATGGGATAAGCTAGTCAAATTATAAAAGATGAAAATTACACGTTGAAATAGTTGAAGTCGTGCTTAATTAATTACGAAAAAAACACTTGTCGTCGTTGTGTACCGTTTCAACATCGAAGGTCTCCTGGAGCTTAATGCTAAAGCGCCGATCTTCGTCCAGGTGAGGCCTGTCGCACAGACCTCGGTCGTTGTTGCACCAGCCGCTCTCCCCTGGGAGACTTTCGTCATCCGAATAGGACATTTCTTATGTTCATAATTCAAAGATTAAACTTGTACATTTAAATATATGTACTACAAAAACTAAATTAGATCATTATTATTCATCACGGGTTGACTATCGGTCTGTCGAGTCTTTTCTTGAAAACTCTCAGCTCACGTGGTGTATATATTCGACCGTCGGTGATGGTAGCTCCTCCTTTGGTTCCCGAGTGCATTACACCAAATTGTCTAGCACACGGGAATGAAAGAGAAGCTACCCCCACGACAACAGTCGGGATTCTTCGTCCTCTCATATATGGTGGAGACTCTCCCTCACTAATTCCTCTCTGACATTTGCGCCCGTCGGTGATGGTAGCTCCTCCTTTCGTTCCCTAGTGCATTACACCAAATTTTCTAGCACACGGGAACGAAGGAGAAGCTACCCCCACGACAACAGCCCGGATTCTTCGTCCTCTCATATATGGTGGAGACTCGACAGACTTAAAGTCAACCCAAAATATCGTTTAATTATCTTTCTAAAAAAGGACATATCATTTAACCAAAAAAATAAACTAGTTCTGTTAATTTTCTTACTAAAAATAAACTACTTCTATAGTAAAATAAACTAGTTCTATTAATTTTCTTACTAAAAATAAACTACTTCTATAGTAAAATAAACTAGTTCTATTAAATCAACTAGTTCAACTAAGCACTTACTATAAATAAAATAAAGTAGTACTTACTAAAAATAAACAACTTCTATAGTAAAATAAACTAGTTTTATTAAATCAACTAGTTCAACTAAGCAATTACTATAAATAAAATAAAGTAGTACTTACTAAAAATGAACTAGTTTAACTAGTTCTATTATATTTCTAACTAATTCTATTAAACACTTACTAAAAAACATCTAATTCAACTAACCTAAAATGCACACTAACCTAACATCTAATGCACTAACCTAAATCAGAGAATGTTCAAATAAAGTAATATTGCTTGTTTTTTTTTAAGAAATGTTCAAATAGAAAATTTAGAAAAAAGTAAAGGTTTTGAATGCATTCTTCATATAGAAAATTGTTACTCTGTAATTTAAAGTGAAGAGACTACAGAAATATCCATTTCAAGATTACATGAAAAATTTACATAATTTAATGATTTAGTACTGTGACTATACATAATAATATGTACAAATTACTAGTATATATACATGGAAAAATATACAGATATGAAAAAAAATGAAGAAAAAAAAGAGAGCCGGGGCGGCGGCGGCTCACAGCGGGGCCGGCCGCGAGGGCGATGGCGGGGGCGACGATGTTGGGGGCGGCGGACGGCGCCGGCGTGCAGGATCCGGGCGGGCGCGCGGGGAAGGGCACGGGCGACGGCGACGGCGTGGGCGGCGGACGGCAACGTCGTGGGCGGCGGCCGGCGTCAGCGTGGGCTCCGGGGCGGGGGCGACGGCGTCCGGCAGCCTAGCGGCGTCGAGGACGTCTCCGCGCGCGTCGTCGGGGGCAAACTGCAAGATGAAAACCAAAATTTTCACAAGTGTTCCTTATATACATGAAGCTTTAGTCCCAGTTCTTGGCATGAACCGGGACCAATGCACCCTTTTTGGTCCCGGTTGGTACCAAAGGCCTCTTTTCAGCAGCCCAAAGGGCGGGAAACAGAGACCTTTGGTCCCAGTTGGTGGAACCAACCGGGACTAAAGCTGGGCATTGGAACCGGTTGGTGCGATGAACCGGGACCAATGCACCCCTTTCGTCCCGGTTGGTGCCACCAACCGGGACCAAAGGTCGTGTGCTGGAACTGGCGCAGTGCGGTGGGATGTTTAGTCCCACCTCGCTAGCCGAGAGGGGCTCGGAGTGGTTTATAAGCCCTACCGAGCCGACCACTTCGAGCTCCTCTCTACTGCAGACTTATAGGCCTAAATCCACTCTCTCAGCATGTGGGCCTACTGCGGGCCTGCATCCTGGCCCAACTAGCGGGTTTATAGTCGTATGCAGGCCGTGGTGGCCCAGTAGGCGGCATTTTTAATTCTTTTTCCAGTTTTTTGTCTTTTTTGTTTTTTATTTTATTTTGTTTCTAGTTATAGCAAAATACTTACTAGTTTTTCAGTTATGCTTTTTGGTTTTAGGTAATAAAAATTATACACTTTCTGTTAGTGCCATTAATTTTTCAATTTGAATTCTTTGAAATTTGTGTGAATCACTAGTTTGTGATTAACTTTACTATAAAAATAGATTTTGGAGTGATTCTTTTTCCTGCTATTTAATATTACTGTGTTTTATCATTATATTCAAAAATAGTTTTTGTTATTAAAGTTTATGATAATTCTTTTTGCTATTAAAGTTTTAACAAAAAAATCTTTATGAAAATTCTTTTTGCTTTTAATGTTTGAACAGAAAATACTTTGATAATTTTAGTTGCATAAATTTTAATTTATTATTTTTTCTATTAGAGTTTCATAAAAGTTTTATATTTCATTCTTTTTTATATTAGTTCATTCTTTGAGCTAAATGACCATGAAATTGAAAAGCACTACAAATGATCCCTGAAAAGGTTGAAAGTTGGCATGGTATCATCATTTCACCCACATAGCATGTGCTAAAAAGTTGAGAGGGTTACGGCAAAAACTGGATGCACTTCGTGTATAAAACGGACAATCTCTTTCGAAGTATCAGGGTTTCGGACGAAAACTCATCTGTTACAAAGGGATTTCATTTTTTTAACTTATTTGAACTCCAGACTCTTTGTGTGTTCAAAATGTACCATTCAAAGCCACATCAGCAATTTTCAACCCTTTCTGACTTCATTTGTTCTTTTTCAGGCATTCACTCATATTTTTGAGCTAAATGACCATGAAATTGAAAAGCACTACAAATGATCTCTGAAAAATTTGAAAGTTGGCATGGTATCATCATTTCACCCACATAGCACGTGCTAAAAAGTTGAGAGGGTTACGGCAAAAACTGGATGCACTTCATGTACAAAACGGACAATCTCTTTCGAAGTATCAGGGTTTTGGACGAAAACTCATCTGTTACAAAGGGATTTCATTTTTGAACTTATTTTAACTCCAGACTCTTTGTGTGTTCAAAATGCACCATTCAAAGCCACATCAGCAATTTTCAACCATTTCTGACTTCATTTGTTCTTTCTCAGGCATTCACTCATATTTTTGAGCTAAATGACCATGAAATTGAAAAGCACTACAAATGATCTCTGAAAAGGTTGAAAGTTGGCATGGTATCATCATTTCACCCACCTAGCATGTGCTAAAAAGTTGAGAGGGCTACGGCAAAAACTGGATGCACTTCGTGTACAAAACGGATAATCTATTTCGAAGTATCAGGGTTTTGGACGAAAACTCATCTGTTGCAAAGGGATTTCATTTTTTTACTTATTTGAACTCCAGACTCTTTGTGTGTTCAAAATGCACCATTCAAAGCCACATCAGCAATTTTCAACCCTTTCTAACTTCATTTGTTCTTTCTCAGGCATTCACTCATATTTTTGAGCTAAATGACCATGAAATTGAAAAGCACTACAAATGATCTCTGAAAAGGTTGAAAGTTGGCATGGTATCATCATTTCACCCACCTAGCATGTGCTAAAAAGTTGAGAGGGCTACGGCAAAAACTGGATGCACTTCGTGTACAAAACGGACAATCTATTTCGAAGTATCAGGGTTTTGGACGAAAACTCATCTGTTACAAAGGGATTTCATTTTTTTTACTTATTTGAACTCCAGACTCTTTGTGTGTTCAAAATGCACCATTCAAAGCCACATCAGCAATTTTCAACCCTTTCTAACTTCATTTGTTCTTTTTCAGGCATTCACTCGTATTTTTGAGCTAAATGACCATAAAATTGAAAAGCACTACAGATGATTCTTTTTAGTTGCATAAATTTTATATAATTTAAGTTGCATCAATTTTATTTTTTATTGATTCTTTTTAGTTGATTCCTTTTCCTATTAGAGTTTTATTAAAGCTTTTTAGTTGATTCTTTTGCTATTGTAGAATATATTAGTGGGTAAAAAAACAAACCTTTGGTCCCGGTTCCAGACACCAGCCGGGACTAATGGTGGTGGGCCAGGAGCAAGGCCCACTGGTCCCGGTTTGTGTTTGGAACCGGGACCAATGGTCTCAGACGAACCGGGACCAATGGCCCCCGAGGCCCGACCCGCGCCCTGGCCTCATGAACCGGGACCTATGCCCCCCATTGGTCCCGGTTCATGAGTGAACCGGGATTAATGGGCTTGCCCTGCCTAGACCAAAGCCCTGTTTTCTACTAGTGGGTGGCGGCGGCTGGACTGGGTGAAGCTAGGGGTGGGAAAGGGTGAAGACAGAGAGAGGGCTAGGTTTTATATGGCTGGGTGACATGGCGCTGAGTTGGCCGCCGACTATGCGGTCAACATTCCAAAACCGGTCAAAACAAGGATAAAACCAGCTTGACTAGAGGTAGGGTTGATTCTTGTCCGGTTTTAGAAGTTTGAGGTTGTAAATCAGACAGTTTTGAAGTTCAGGGTTGTATATTAGACTTTGGTGGTAGTTCAGAGTTGTAACATGAACTTCTCTCAATAAATTACGATGAGCAAGGAAAAATAAAGGAGCTGGGCTGCGTAGGGAGGGCGAGGCTCACGACCCATGAGTTGGTTTTTCCTTGCGAACAGCCCACGAGGTCAACCGGTCACCGCCTCACCGGGAACTTCCCTAGGGTTTCCTCCCTTAATCCACCAAACCCTTCGCTTCCGAGCTTCCCCCGCCCGCCGCCGCCGCCCAAGCCCGCCGCCCAACCGCACACCGCCGCTGTAGTCTCCCAACACAATCAATTGTTATGCCCACTGTGTTGGTGAGTCGTGATGTTTTGCCGCTGCACCATCTTCGATCTGTAGGTACGTACCTGCGATTTCCTTTTCTTCTACGCTGCCCCAGATTCTGATCTGGATACTTGGATTTATCGGGTTGAGTTGCAGTAGGATGATTGGGCTTGATTGATTTCTATTTAAAATTAACACGAGTAATTCAGGAAAAATCTGGACCTTGTCCGCCCGTTTGCAATTAGGCAGAACAGGATGCCAAAGCGGCCGCGGAAATGTGAGCATGGCGGCGGCCCTGAGCGACTTTACCTTGTCTTTGACGACTGGTGCCATGGATATAGCATCCGCATGGTAAACTTGTTGCCCGGCGAGAACCATCAGCAGACTGCTTTCTCAGACCAAGACGACCAAGACAAGGTGCCACATTTTCCTCGGCCTTTCTTCCGCATGGTGGCGCCTCGTGAATCTCCTAAGTACTTCACATCAGCCTTTGGCACCAGGATCTTGGCGATGCATCCGAGAGATCCCGAGGGTGACTTGTTGGAAGGTTACTTCCCCATGTTGGACGTCCGCTCGCGGTGCGTCACCACTGGCCCTGGGCAGAGAAATCTTTTTCATCCCATCTACCACCTCCCGGTCGGCAACAAGCTATTCACTATGAGCTCTTACTCCTTCGAGATGCTCTGCTTGGAGGAGCTCTCAGCCAAGGTATCGCATCGAAATTCCAGCAAAGAGTGGTCGTGGAAAGAGCTCGAGCAGCAGCCATTTAATGTTTGTGACGTCACTTCCTACTCCTTGCACCCTGAAGAACGGACCTTCCTCATCAGCACCAAGAAGGACACCACCGAGGCCACCTTCAGCTTTGACACGGAGAGGCATTCATGGAAACTACTTGGCAATTGGGTTCTGCCCTTTGACGGCCAGGGTCACTTTGACCAGCACCTCAAGGCCTTTGTTGGGCTCTCCAAAGAACCGGACACCCTCGGTCAAATTTACTGCTGCGACGTGCCCATCTATGGTACCCCTGAAGGGCGGTGCCCTGTCCCTTCGATGAATCTCTGCAAGGAGAATCTGTTCGTTTCTGGTGACCCAATGGATAAGCATGTAGGTGCTACCCTTGTCTATATGGGAGGCGTGAGCAAATTCTGTCTCGTGCAGTGTGTCAACAAGGAGGTGAGGGATCCTGGTTTGAGCCTACCTGGTTCCTGGATGTATCGTTTGACAACATTCTCTCTCAGCCTGGACGATCAGCGTAAAGAACTGACGACTGGCGGTACCTGTCACTCGCAGTACTACAAAGTGCCCAAAGCAACCACCAAGTCGTTACTCGTTCAAGATCCTGTGGCATTTTGGATGTAGAATGCTGAAAGTATTGTCATGATAATCAGTTCCTTATTTTATTTTCACTCAGTTACAACCCTGTTGCCTTCTACAGTATGTTTTAATAATGTCTGCACTCCTGTGATTCAGTCAATGTACTGTCTTTTGTTTTCATGTTAGTTTGCAACAAGAAAGTATTCCATTATGGGTTTGTTTTCATGTCTTTTGTTTTCCGGTAAGAAGTTGCAAACTAAGTGTCGGGGGTGCTGCTGCTTCAGTAAACCTGTCACCTGGCAATGCCATCGAAATGCATCGTTTTAATCTGTTTTTGTTGCGCTGTGATTTTTCTAACATGCGTTTCCCTCCTATCTGGATGTGTGCCAGCGTGTGATGTTCTCTGAATCATACTTTAGGCCTTGTTTGGTACTAGGGTTTTTTAGGGGATTGGTGGGGAACCTTTAGTTTATTTTCTTTAGTGGGAAAGAAAATTGTTGCTTTAAAAGGGAACATCTAGTTTATTTTCTTTAGTGGGAAAGAATGGGCCGTTCTACTCTTTTAGGGGCCGATGGACTATACAGTTGGCAAGCCCAAGCCCAAACTTTCACCGCAAAACAAAAAGGATAAGCCCAAACTGGCCTATAACCCAACTACTCGAGACCGGCGACTCTGCGAGTGGTTATCTCCTCTGATCTCTCTCGCCTGCCACCGGCCCTGGTCTCGGCGATGCCGCCTCTCACGACCACCAAGTCCGGTGACGCCCTCTTCGCCAGCGTCGAGCGTACACGCTGACGTAAGGCGCCATCGTGCGGCAGCTGCTCACGGATCTCGAAGAGGTCGAGGAGGTCAACAAGCAGCTCGATCAGATGTATGCCCGTTTTCTTCATCTGCCTCTTAAGTTTATATGCAAATTGGGAAACTGCTGATGTCTGATGGTGTCCATTTGAGGGATCAGATCTAGAAGTGGGAATCTGGGAATTTGCTGTTCTTTTACCTAGGGATCACGTGTGAGGGTTTACAGTGATCTACTTTGCTGCAATAGCCTGAGAATGAGAATCCAAATAGATGTAGCTATGCACTTCTCGCCCTAATTGACTAATGATCGTGGAGTCTGTGAACAGAAGATTATGTTATTTTAGTGATGTTGTGTCAACTTCTCGGTTGAAGAGATTTATCCAACCCGGATTATATACAACTCCTGGTGTTGTCATTGTTGGTGTGGCAACACATCATTTTACGTTCCGTTGTTCAATGGGGGGAAGGAGATATGTCCAATTGCAATGACTCCAGCACTCCAAACTTGTTCCTCTTTTGAACTGAATCGAGGAGCATGGATCTAGCACATTTAAGAATTATAGCCATGCATCACTTGTAGAGGAAAGAGGGACGGCGGGACATGAAAGTGAATCACATATGAATTATTAATATATTTCCTACTATGGTTGCTGGTTTATAGCTTATGTGGTGAATTAACTCTCAAGGCTTGCTAGCAGTTATTACTGTGTTTGCTGTATTTTAACTTTGTTGGGAACCTTGTTTATAAAGCGTCTTGCGATGCTTAAGCGGTAAGGCGCCCTGACAGCGACTTAGAAATATGCCCGCTTTAGGCGCTTAGGCGTCACTTAAGCGTCAAAGCGGGTGTTGCTCGCTTTAGGTCGCTTTACCGACATATAAACCATGCTTGGGAAGTGAATCACATATGAATTCTCAATATGTCTACTACTGTGGTTTAGTGAATTAATTCTCAAGCTTGCTGCCGGCTGAAAGGATCGATGTAGTTGACTAGAGGGGGGTGAATAGGCAACTAACAATTTTTAGCTTTTCTTTACCAAATTAAACTTTGCATCAAAATAGGTTGTCTAGATATGCAACTAAGTGAGCAACCTATATGATGCAACGACAACAAGCACGCAAGCAAGTAAGAGATATAACACAAGTAAACTAGCGAAAGTAAAGGAACGAGATAACCAAGAGTGGAGCCGGTGGAGACGAGGATGTGTTACCGAAGTTCCTTCCTTTTGAGAGGAAGTACGTCTCCGTTGGAGCGGTGTGGAGGCACAATGCTCCCCAAGAAGCCACAAGGGCCACCGTATTCTCCTCACGCCCTCACACAATGCGAGATGCCGTGATTCCACTATTGGTGCCCTTGAAGGCGGCGACCGGACCTTTACAAACAAGGTTGGGGCAATCTCCACAACTTAATTGGAGGCTCCCAACGACACCACAAAGCTTCACCACAATGGACTATGGCTCCGCGGTGACCTCAACCGTCTAGGGTGCTCAAACACCCAAGAGTAACAAGATCCGCTAGGGATAAGTGGGGGGAATCAAATTTCTCTTGGTGGAAGTGTAGATCGTGGCCTTCTCAACCAATCCCGAGCAAATCAACAAGTTTGATTGGCTAGGGAGAGAGATCGGGCGAAAATGGAGCTTGGAGCAACAATGGAGCTTTTGGGGGAAGAGGTGAGGTAACTTTGGGGAAGAAGACCCCTTTATATAGTGGGGGGAACAAACCAACCGTTACCCCCCTTCTGCCCCGAAGAGAGCGGTAGTACCGCTGTGCCAGCGGTACTACCGCTTGCCACTATAAGCGGTACTACCGCCCCAAAGCACGGTACTACCGCTTGGCCCACAGCGGTACTACCGCGGAGGGAGGGCGGTACTACCGCACAGGAGCGGTACTACGGCCCCCCACAGCCGCGGCCGGTACCGTAAAACCCGACACGAAAAAGAAGCCCTCGAATCGAGGCGGTACTAGCACGAGACCACCGCGGTACTACGGCTTGGGGCCACTAGCGGTACTACTGCTCTAGAGCGGTACTACCGCGCCCAGAGCGGTACTACCGCTTGTGGCACCCAAGTGGTACTACCGCTCCGTCCCGCGGTACTACCGCTGGGACCAGAGACAGTACACACATGGGGCTACTAGCGGTACTACTGCTCTGGGCGGTACTACCGCTCCAGAGCGGTACTACCGCTTGTAGCACCCAAGCGGTACTACCGCTCTGGCCCACGGTACTACGCAGGGACCAGAGAGGGCACAAAGAAGGAGAACCAAGCCCATCATCGAAACGGAAAGGCTCGGAGGGAGGGGCAAAGGAAGTGTACGTGATGATTCCGCCCTAGCCTTTCCAAAACGGACCCCCTCTTGATAGTACGGTGATCCCTATGAAACTAGTCCACCAAACTAATCCGAAAGGACTACACCGTCTTCGCTTTAAGCTCCGAGGGGAGGAAATCGTCTCGTGCCAAAAGAATGAATCTCTGAAAAACACTCAACGCACACGATTAGTCCGCAAAAGCATTGTCATCAATCACCAAAACATCTTAGGGATAAATATGCCCTTACAATCTCCCCCTTTTTGGTGGATTGATGACAATACGGGATTTGCACAACTGGGAAAAAAACAAAGGACATAAGCAGACCCCAAGTCTCTAAAATATAGACGGGCTCCCCCTAGATGTGTGCCATCAAGATAGGTGCTTTGAGCTGCACGACACACATACTAGGATCAACACTCCCCCTGTATTTTAGAGACCAACAACCTAAGCGAGAAACAAGATAGCAGGATATATAACATAATGAAGCATATAACTCATGAGATATCAAATGACTAGAGACAAAGATAAAGATATGATAATGATAGGGTAGCATATGTCTCACACCATATGACGCGAACTAAAGTCTTACTGAACACAAAACCAAGCAAAGCACAAAGTAGCACATAACGAAAGCACAAAGGCAAAGACACACTCACAACACAACGACGCAAATCCCTAAACTCTCTCCCCCTTTGGCATCGAGACACCAAAAGGGGCAAAGAGCTAGCCTACGGCTCCAGGTGAGAGCATGCTGAGGATCTCGAACATCAGGACTCTGCGTGATCATCTGCACTGCCATCCTCGCCCGGAAACTGCTCGGCATCTGAGTCGGTCCACGGACAGTGCTGCTGGATCCACTCCTCCTCCTCAGTAATCTGACCCTCTGAGCCGCTGGTGACTGTCGCACCCATCTGATGCATCAGCTCCTTGTGACGTCCTCTTGCCTTCTTCTCAGCCACATGAGTCATGTACTGACCATGAGACTCCAGGCAGAACAGCTTCTTCATCTTGCGTTTGAGCTTCTTTGCCCAAGAGGGCTTAGCTGCAGAAGGCTCTGTCCCAGGAGGCACATACTCCTCATCATCATCACCAGCATCAGCCTCGTCCTCGATCTCCATGGCAGCAGCAGAAGATGGAGCTCCAGATCTACCCCAATTATCCTTCTTCCTCAGACGCTTGATCTCATGAGAGACCAACTCTCCAGTTTCCAGCTGCTCCTCAGGATAGGTACGTCTCCAGGCCCTCTCAATAAGCAACATGATGAACGGACCATAAATTGGGCACTTGCGCTCAGAAACAGCCGCCAGAAGCTCAGACCACATGACATGAGAGATGTCCAGAGACTCGCCGGTGTTTGCGTCCTTCTCACGCTGGCAGAAGAGAAGCATGTCCACAAGGTAAGAGTGTACCATGTCCAGATTCCCAATACGAGGGAAGAGAGTCTCGCGGAAGATACGGTGAAGGATGTCCAGATAGGTAGACAACTCATAGGTTTCCTTCCTGGTCTCAGGGTGGACCTTCCGAGTACAGTAGGGCCAGAGGGCTTGCTTGTGAGTGGAGGTGACATTTTGGTGAGGACGAAAACCAACTGGAGTCTCGAGCCCTTGATCTTCCACCTCAAGCAGCTCCATGAAGGCCTGCCACTTGACAGCTAGCACCTTTCCATTTGTCATCCAAGTCAGAGTCCTGTCTGCGTCAGTCCCTAGGTGAACAGTGGCAAAGAACTGTGCCAGCAAATCTGCATCAAAGTCCTTGTTGAACTGCATGATCTTGAGAATGTTCAACTGAGAGCACATCTGTAGGGCATCACCAAAGTACTCAAGGTCCTTCTCCATAGCATCTGTGTTGATGGAATGAACATTGACAAAGAGATTCTTCTTAGCCTTGATCACATCAAAGTATGTGGCATACTGAAACCGGTTCCAGAACGGGCGGTTGACAAGATTGGGTTCTTGTTCTTCCTCATAGGGGTTGCGCCGACGCCGGTCCCAGAATTCCTTGCTAGACATCTCAGTCACTTTCTTGCCACTTGGCTTCGGTCGGCTGGCAATCTTCTTCTTGCGAGGAGGATTAGCACTTGAGGAAGCACCCCCTGCCGGCTGTGAAGCACTGGAAGAACCACCTGCAGTCTCAGATGAGCGGTACCGCTTCGACGTTGAACGCCCGGGGTTGACACGACGGGCTTGCTGCTCAGGATGTTCATCACCTGGAACCAAACACACGGACACAAGAAACAACCAGAAGGAACGATCAAAACCAAATAAACACAACAAAGATGGATCAACATGTGGTAGGAAACAATGGAACTGGGCATCCAGCGGTAGTACCGTGCCTGCTCAGCGGTAGTACCGCTTATCCACATAAGCGGTAGTACCGCTCCGTGGAGCGGTAGTACCGCTCCAGCGGTAGTACCGTGCCATATGGGCGGTAGTACCGCCCGAGACGGGGCACGGCGGATCCCTACTGCCGTGGTCAGATCCGGCACTACCGGGGATGCCAAATTCAAAAATAAACCTACTAAACATCAATCCAAAGAGTCTAGGTGCCTTCTCCAACCTACTCAAGCCTAGATTTGGCCAAAAATCTAGAGATGCAACTACTATTGCCCCTAAAACGCGAGATCTGAAATCTAGACAAGAAGAGAAGAGGAACGGGAGCAATACCGGCATCCATGGCAAGAGGATGAGGTGGGGATCGACTCCACCGAAGGAAATGGAGAGGAACGGTCCGGAGACGGAGGGCCGCCGGAGCCTTCCCGCGGCGAGATGGCGCTGGAGAGAGAGGAAGAGGAACCAGGGAACGAAGCAAATGGGTATGGGGTGGAGGAAACCACCCCTGCCCACGACTTAACCCCCTGGCCCCGCCCCTCAGCGGTAGTACCGTGGTGAGGGGCGGTAGTACCGCTTAGCCGAATAAGCGGTAGTACCGCTGCGTGGAGCGGTAGTACCGCTCCAGCGGTAGTGCCGCTCATGCACAACGGTAGTACCACCCAGCGCAACTCAAACCAGACTCAACACATATGGTGCAAAACGAAAGACGGGAAACACCGGCAAGAAGACCAACAAGAGCACTAGCAAGAGAACAAGAAACACACGCCTCTATACGAGAGGGCGGTGGCCGAGGCCACCTATGTTTGAGTCACTTGGTATGGCACCGCGAAGAATTATCCTTGGGCCCATGACCAAAGCTCGTCTTTGAAGCACAAGTACCATCAAAAATGGCTAATGTGAAAGAGTGAGATCAGTTTATGCATTGTGGGGGGGAGGGAAAGTTCATTGAGAGAACAACACTCCCCCTACGTCCATGCCTACACCTAGACAAGAAAGCACAATGAATGTGAGGGGTGTGCAAAGGTTCAAACCACATTGCTCGAATCAATGATATTTAGCTCATGCCTTAACTCGCGAAATCTTGCTTCATCCAATGGCTTCGTGAAAATATCTGCAAGGTTATCATGAGTGTTGACGTAGTTGAGCTCGATCTCCCCTCGCCTAATATGATCCCGGATGAAGTGATACCGAATCTCAATATGCTTTGTCTTGAAGTGTTGCACCGGGTTGAGAGAAATCTTGATAGCACTTTCATTGTCACACCAAAGAGGCACTTTGTCACAAATGACACCGTAATCCTTTAAAGTTTGCCTCATCCATAAGAGTTGTGCACAACAACTTCCGGCCGCCACATACTCCGCTTCGGTGGACGAGAGAGACACACAACTTTGCTTTTTAGAAGACCAACTTACCAAAGAGCAACCAAGAAATTGGCACCCTCCGGAAGTGGACTTCCTATCCACTTTGTCTCACGCCCAATCGGAGTCCGAAAAACCTACAAGCTTGAAGTTTGCTCCTCTTGGGTACCATAGGCCAAAGTTTGGGGTATGAGCCAAATATCGAAAGATTCGCTTGACCGCCACAAAGTGGCTTTCCTTAGGTGCGGCTTGAAACCGTGCACATATTCCCACACTCAACATGATATCCGGTCTAGATGCACAAAGGTAAAGCAAGGATCCAATCATAGAGCGATATACCTTTTGATCCACCGCTTTACCATTGGGATCAATGTCAAGTTGGCACTTGGTGGGCATTGGAGTGGAAGCCGGCTTGACATCACTTAGCTTGAATCTCTTTAGCATGTCTTGAGTGTATTTGGCTTGGTTGATGAAGGTTCCTTCTCTTCTTTGTTTGATTTCGAATCCGAGAAAGAACTTCAACTCTCCCATCATAGACATCTTGAACTTTGAGGTCATGAGAGCGGCAAATTCTTCATTGAAAGCTTTGTTAGGGGAACCAAAAATAATATCATCAACATATAGTTGGCACACAAACAACTCCCCCTTGACCTTCTTAGTAAAAAGAGTGGGGTCGATTTTCCCGATTTCGAATCCACGATCTTGTAACAACTCCGTAAGATGCTCATACCACGCACGTGGGGCTTGTTTAAGGCCATAGAGCGCCTTGTGGAGTTGATACACATGATCGGGGAAATAGGGATCTTCGAACCTGGGGGGTTGTTTGACATATACCAACTCATTTATGGGACCATTAAGAAAAGCACTCTTCACATCCATTTGTTGCAAAGTGAAATTATGATGAGAAGCACAAGCAATCAACAAACGAATAGATTCAAGGCGAGCAACGGGGGCAAAGGTTTCACCGTAGTCGATACCCTCGACTTGGGAGTAGCCTTGTGCCACCAAACGAGCCTTGTTGCGAACAATGATTCCATGAGCGTCTTGCTTGTTCTTGAATATCCACTTGGTTCCAATGACATTATGATTCCCGGTTGGCCTTGGCACTAAATTCCACACTTGGTTATGTTCGAAGTTGTTGAGTTCTTCATGCATGGCGTTGAGCCAATCCGGGTCCTCAAGCGCTTCATAAACCTTTTGGGGTTCGACACAAGAAACAAACGCATGATGTTCACAATAGTTTGCTAATTGTCTACGAGTGCTTACCCCCTTTCTTAGGCTTCCAACCACATTCTCCATGAGATGACCTTTGGTGGTGAGCTTGGAAGCGATCTTAGCGGCACGACGCTCCAATTCCTCCTCGGAAGTGAAGTGAGGGGGGTTACTTGATCATCTTGAGCGTCGTCTTGAGCTTGTTCTTGATCTTGAACTAGCTCGAGGGGAAGAACTTGACCTTGGGCATCATTTGGTGGATCACCACCATCTTGAGGTTGATCTTGCCCTTGATCTTGTTCATGAGGTTGAGGGCCTTCACTTTGTTCTTCGGAAGCGTGTGGGTCTTGGGTTGGTGATGGCTCCACTTGAGTGGAGCATTGTCCTTCTCCTTCGGCCACAAGGGGTTCCTCAATGGGTAGGATATATCCAATACCCATTCTTCTTATGGCTTGGGGAGGAATTTCATCACCTACATCACAAGTACCACTTTGCTCCACTTGGGAGCCGTTATTTTCATCAAACTCCACGTTACACGTCTCCTCAATAAGTCCCGTGGACTTATTGAGAACACGGTAAGCATGGGAGTTTGTAGCATAACCAACAAATATGCCCTCATGAGCTCTAGTCTCAAATTTAGACAAACGAACACCTTTCTTGAGAATGAAACACTTACACCCGAACACCCGAAAGTACTTGAGGTTGGGCTTGTTACCGGTGAGGATCTCATATGGAGTCTTGTTCAAGCCTTTGCGAAGATAGAGCCGATTTGAAGCATGACACGCGATGTTGATGGCTTCGGCCCAAAAGTTGTATGGAGACTTGAACTCCGCCATCATGGTCCTTGCCGCATCCATCAACGTTCGATTCTTCCTCTCCGCAACACCATTTTGTTGAGGGGTGTAAGGTGCGGAATATTGATGCTTGATCCCCTCATCACTGAGAAACTCATCCAAGGTGTAGTTCTTGAACTCGGGTGCCGTTGTCACTTCTTATTGTCAAGATCTTTGCATTGTGTTGACGTTGGGCTTCATTTGCAAAGTCAATGACCGTTTGTTGGGTCTCACTCTTCCTCTTGAAGAAATACACCCACGTGTATCTAGAATAATCATCCACAATTACCAAGCAATACTTTCTACCCCCAAGACTATCAAAGGATGGAGGCCCAAAGAGATCCAAATGAAGGAGCTCCAACGGCCTCTTCGAGTAAATAAGAGTCGTGGGAGGGTGAGCCTTCTCATGAAGCTTTCCTTCGATACAAGCACTGCAAGCACGATCTTTGGCAAAACTAACATTCGTTAGTCCACGGACATGGTCCCCCTTGAGAAGACTTTGCAAAGATCTCATATTGACATGGGCTAAACGGCGATGCCAAAGCCATCCCACGTCAACTTTAGCCATTAGGCATGTCGCGGTCTTAGTGGGTCGCTCCGAAAAGTTAATCACATAGAGACCGTTCTCGACATGCCCAACAAAGGCTACTTTAAGAGTCTTGCTCCACAAGAGGGCCACGGTATCAATATCAAAGAAGGTGGCAAAACCCATGATAGCAAGTTGACGAACGGAAAGTAAATTGTATGCAAGGGACTCAACTAGCATGACCTTCTCGATCGTGAGATCATGAGAAATGACGACTTTGCCGAGTCCCAATACCTTAGAAGACGAGGCATCACCCCACTCGACATTGGTGGGCATAGATGGAATTTTGTGCACGTCCACCACCAAGTCCTTGCTTCCAGTCATATGATTTGTAGCTCCACTATCGAGCAACCATGATCCCCCACCGGAAGCAAACACCTACAAGAGATCAATGCTTGGTTTTAGGTACCCATTTAGTAATGGGTCCTTTGATGTTAGCAACAAGGGTCTTAGGAACCCAAATAGACCATTCAATGTACTCATGAGGAGAACCAACGAATTTGGCATAAACATGCCCATCACTAGCACGGCATAACACATAAGAAGGATTAAAGTCGCCGGCTTTGTTGGAAGGAGTGGTATTGCTCTTCTTGACACCGCCACCCTTCGCCTTGTTCTTCTTCTCCTTGGAAGCACCCTCTCCCTCCTTCACAAAAGTTTGCTTGAGAGGAGGAGGTCGCTTGGTCTTGTCATTCTTCTTCTTGTTCTTGGGATTGGGTGTGAACCCAATCCCCTCCTTGGCCACAACTTCCTTTTCATTGCTCAAGAGGTCGTTGAGGTTCTTCTCACCTTGTATGCATGACACAAGGCCTTTCTCAAGTTGCTCCTTCAACTTAGCATTCTCCTCAACAAGATGCACATGCTCACAACACGGATTAGTGGCATTTGCATTATCAATTAGCACCATATGAGGAAAGGTGGCTTTCTCCTTTGTTAGCTTCACTTGGAGTTGATCATGAGACTCCTTGAGGCTAGCATGAACACCCTTCAAGACTTTGTGAGCCTTGTCGAGAATGCCAAACTCCTCTTTGAGTCTAGCAAGATCAACCCCAAGTTTTGCCTTCTCGAAGTTTAGCACACGAGACACAACAAGAGCATGATCAAGATCTTTCTTTAACTTAGCATGATCATCGTTGTATGACTCCTCAAGAGCCAAACGAAGACCACGCTCTTCGTCAAGAGCATTGGAAAGATCCGAAATCTCATCGGCATAGTCACGACTACGCCCCTCCATCTTAGAGATGGTATCCTCGTGAGCCTCGATCATGTCATTGGCTTCACCAAGTTGTTCCAAGAGAGCAACGAAGTGCTTCTTGGATTTACCCTTGAGTTTACCCATAAAGATCTCAAACTCATTTTCCTCCACATTTGTCCCCTCATGTTCATCAATGCTATCCGTCAAAGAAGGATGATTGATGATGGTAGTTTTGATGTTGGAGGTTACCTTATTGGTGGCTTTAGCCATGAGGCACTTGGCGGTGATGTTCTCATTGGGTGAGTCGAAGAGAGACACCCGTGGAGTCTTCGCAATAGCAACGGAGGCCATGGCAACCGACTCACCATCTTCATCATTGTCATCATCCTCATTGTACTCTTCTTGAACCACTAATGCCTTGGGAGGAGTCTTCTTGGTGAAGTTGCTCTTGTTGGGGAACGACTTGGCTTTGTCTTTTCTAATGAGCTTGCCACCATTGTCTTCCCTCTTCTCGTAAGGGCACTCCGCAACAAAATGGCTCACATTGCCACAATTGAAGCAAGTCCTCATCCGTTGCTTGCCCTTTGCACCACTTGAGTTGCTTTTGTTGAAGTTTGGCCTCGAGTTCTTCTTGCTCCAAAATTGCCTTGAAGCAAGAGCCATGTGTTCATGATAGGCATACTTCGTATCTTCGAGGTTGCCCTCCTCTTCTTCCTCTTCATCCTCTTCCTCCATACTAACCTTGGCCTTTAGAGCGAGGTTGGGCTTCTTAACTCTTTGAGAGCGAAGAACCGCATTGTCGGCGGTCTTGTCCAAGATGCTCATAGCCACAAACTCATCCAACACTTCACTTGAGGACAAGGTGTGAAAGTCCGGCCTTTGACGAATTACGGAGGACATGGCTTTGTGGTAGGGCATCATTGCCTTGAGGAACTTGCGCTTGATCCAATTGTCATCCGTGTCCTTACTTCCATGATCTCGGAGCGAGACCGCGAGTTTGGTTACTCTCCAAAAAGCTCACGAGGTTCTTCATCTTCTTTCATTGCAAACTCGTCGGCTTCATCTTGCACCACTTCATAGTTGGAGCGTTGAATGCTTGCGCTTCCCCGATAAAGGGAAACAACTTGGAGCCACGCATCTTTGGCCATGGTGTAAGGCCGAAGATGAGGAAGATCTTCGGGTGGGATGGCTTCTTGGATGATGAAGAGAGCATTCTCATTGAATTGATGATCCACAACTTCTCTAGGAGTGAAGTTACTTCGGTCATGCGGATAAAAGCCTTCTTCAATGATTCTCCAAAGGTTAGTGTTCACATGATTTAAATGACGCTTAAAACGATAGACCCAAGAATCAAAATCTACATTCTTCTCAATCTTAGGGGCTGGGCCGGCATGATTCAAATGAGTGGAAGGGAGCGGTCCACCATAGACGGGTGGAGGTTCCACATGGGCAAAGATGCCGGTCCCATTTTTATCACTAGAACAAGGAGCCTTCTCGCTCGAAGCTTCCCCCTTGTCGGAGGTAGCATCCGTCACCTTGTTAGCGGGATCACCCACTTTCAACGGTGCGGTGGTAAGTTTAAGCCCTTCTAAGAGTTTATTCAACATGCTTTTGACCTTGGTCGTCATGGAGGTTTTCAATGTGTCCAACGCCACATTGAATTCCTCACGAGAGACCGCGGTTCCCCCATCTCCCGTAGACGAGACTGGTTTCTCACCGGAGTGCTCCTTCGCACCGTCTACGACGTCAACCATACTCTTTGGACGGTAAAGTCCTTAATAAAGAGACGAGGCTCTGATACCAATTGAAAGGATCGATATAGTTGACTAGAGGGGGGGTGAATAGGCAACTAACAATTTTTAGCTTTTCTTTACCAAATTAAACTTTGCATCAAAATAGGTTGTCTAGATATGCAACTAAGTGAGCAACCTATATGATGCAACGACAACAAGCACGCAAGCAAGTAAGAGATATAACACAAGTAAACTAGCGAAAGTAAAGGAACGAGATAACCAAGAGTGGAGCCGGTGGAGACGAGGATGTGTTACCGAAGTTCCTTCCTTTTGAGAGGAAGTACGTCTCCGTTGGAGCGGTGTGGAGGCACAATGCTCCCCAAGAAGCCACAAGGGCCACCGTATTCTCCTCACGCCCTCACACAATGCGAGATGCCGTGATTCCACTATTGGTGCCCTTGAAGGCGGCGACCGGACCTTTACAAACAAGGTTGGGGCAATCTCCACAACTTAATTGGAGGCTCCCAACGACACCACAAAGCTTCACCACAATGGACTATGGCTCCGCGGTGACCTCAACCGTCTAGGGTGCTCAAACACCCAAGAGTAACAAGATCCGCTAGGGATAAGTGGGGGGAATCAAATTTCTCTTGGTGGAAGTGTAGATCGTGGCCTTCTCAACCAATCCCGAGCAAATCAACAAGTTTGATTGGCTAGGGAGAGAGATCGGGCGAAAATGGAGCTTGGAGCAACAATGGAGCTTTTGGGGGAAGAGGTGAGGTAACTTTGGGGAAGAAGACCCCTTTATATAGTGGGGGGAACAAACCAACCGTTACCCCCCTTCTGCCCCGAAGAGAGCGGTAGTACCGCTGTGCCAGCGGTACTACCGCTTGCCACTATAAGCGGTACTACCGCCCCAAAGCACGGTACTACCGCTTGGCCCACAGCGGTACTACCGCGGAGGGAGGGCGGTACTACCGCACAGGAGCGGTACTACGGCCCCCCACAGCCGCGGCCGGTACCGTAAAACCCGACACAAAAAAGAAGCCCTCGAATCGAGGCGGTACTAGCACGAGACCACCGCTGTACTACGGCTCTAGAGCGGTACTACCGCGCCCAGAGCGGTACTACCGCTTGTGGCACCCATGCGGTACTACCGCTCCGTCCCGCGGTACTACCGCTGGGACCAGAGACAGTACACACATGGGGCTACTAGCGGTACTACTGCTCTGGGCGGTACTAACGCTTGTAGCACCCAAGCGGTACTACCGCTCTGGCCCGCGGTACTACCGCAGGGACCAGAGAGGGCACAAAGAAGGAGAACCAAGCCCATCATCGAAACGGAAAGGCTCGGAGGGAGGGGCAAAGGAAGTGTACGTGATGATTCCGCCCTAGCCTTTCCAAAACGGACCCCCTTTTGATAGTACGGTGATCCCTATGAAACTAGTCCACCAAACTAATCCGAAAGGACTACACCGTCTTCGCTTTAAGCTCCGAGGGGAGGAAATCGTCTCGTGCCAAAAGAATGAATCTCTGAAAAACACTCAACGCACACGATTAGTCCGCAAAAGCATTGTCATCAATCACCAAAACATCTTAGGGATAAATATGTCCTTACACCGGCTATTACTACGATTGCGCTATTTAACTTTGCTTGGGAAACCTTTCTTATGTGTTATATATCTTCTTTAATTTTCAGGGGTTACAATATTGGAACTCGGTTGGTCGATGAATTCTTAGCCAAGTCAAATGTATCAAATTGTGCTGACTTCAAGGAGACTGGTGATACTATAGCAAAGGTCCTTTGCTAAACTTCTTATTCTTTGGTTGAGATTAGCACAAAAATAATGCATGCATATATTTCAAGTTATTTGCATGTATTCATATTTCCTAGACTTGTAGGACAAAATGTTTTGAGAGGCCAGAAAGGGGGTACATAGTTTTGTTTAGTCGTTTCTTTAGTAAATGCTAACGGAGACTAAGCACTACCCTACACTTCACGGTTTCCCCAACCTCTCCATCCTCTGCTCCAGCGAGAGGCGAAGAGGGAGAAGGCTTCGTTTCCACCGTCGAAAGCCGGCGAGCCCGGTGGTTCCTCTTCCCTCCGTTGGCCGCTCCGGCGGCGGGAGGGGAGGGGAACCCCGGTGCTTCGTTCCCGGCATGTAGATAGGTTAGGTTTAGGATTTGGCCGAGGCAGCGCTCTGGTGATGGCGGTGTCTCATTGGCCTTTGTTTCTTCCGAGGCTCCGTCCACCTCGACGACGTCCTACAGGATGGAATCGAGGAGCCTTTGGGGTAGATTCCTGCCGCTCTGTTTGGGCGGTGAGGTTAGGTTCTGCCTCGCCGGCGTGCGCGATGGCAGGCATCGTCTGCTCAGATGTGGTTGGCGAGGCGGCGGCGGCCACATCAGGAGATTTTGATCTCCCCATCCCGCTCCTTCCCTGGTGTTGTCTACTCCGGCATCGTCAGCGAAGATGGGAGAGATGTGTACAGGAGATCTGGCCGACGCGCGGTGTTGGCCTGTGCGGGAAGACGGCTGGCTCAGTGCTGGGTTTGCGGTCTGCGGCGTGCGGCTTCGGTGGTCTCCTCCGTCGTGGTCGGACGGAGACGACGGAGTCGAGGACTGGCGAGCGTGGGGAGGATCCCCGGCCGACGCGCCCCAGTGTTTTGGGTCTGCCAGCGGCGGACTGCTTCTTCGGCTCACAAAGCGGCTTCGACTGCGATGGCGTCTCTCCGGTTCAGGGTTGGATGGCGACTTGTCCCCTTCCTCGACGGCGCTCCGGCGGCGGCGCGGATGGGCGTGGAGTGTTTGGTGTTTTTGCGTTTTGCCTCCCCGGGCTTTATGTGTTTTTCTTGGGGGCTTTACTGCAATGTGTGCTGGGACAGCTGTGTTTCTGCACCCTTCTAGCGAGTGCTGCGTGTATGCTATGGTTACTACTTGGGTAATGAACACGTGGTTTCTCCTCAAAAAAAAAAGCAGAAGTCGACAGTGTAGCAGTTTTTACCACTGTATAACAGTGGTTTCAATTTTTTGAGATGCAGACACTTAGCTATTTTCTGTCCATTGATAGCAATCTTTACTGCTATAGTAGCTGTGCACCATTCAGGGACATTCCATGCCTTCTCTTTCTTCTGCAGATTCTATATGTAGTACATTAAGCTCATTTCAACTTGTTCATTAATCGAAGGCCCAGGACTCTCTACCATATTTTCAAGTTGTTCAACACTTGTTTGCTTTCTAGAACTATCAAACTCATCCCCTTGCTGGTCACCCCTTCGGCATATCCATCTTATGGCTTTATTCTCTGACAATCTCCCTTTTTTATCCTTTCCAAACCAGCTTGGGTTCAAAATGTTCCTCGGTGTGACTGCGACTGTAACCAATTGGGATGCTGAGGGTACAACTTGCAACTTTGTATTGGAGGACAACCCACTTGTAGATTTTGTTGAACTTCCTGATACTTGCCAAGGCCTTCAGTATTGCAATGTGTTGAGTGGAGTTATCAGGGGAGCACTGGAAATAGTTTGTCTTCTTTTGCTGCTATATATTTTATAATTTTCTTTTGTCAAACAGTTTAAGAATAAATAAATCTATAAAATGGAGCTGGGATCTCTGACCTCATGCTATTCGATTCTATGAAACTGGCATTAAAAGAGTATACCATTTCCATTTGAGAATTGCATGTTCTTGATATCCAGATCTTAAGGCATATCATGCTGAATCTCTGTAACCCACTGTTGCATGGTACCGCCAGTGGCGTACCTGCTGCAGTATGGAGTATTATACATAACTTCTGCTAGTTGAAGTGTTTGAGTGAAACAGTCTATTACCAGCTTATGTGATATTTATAGAATTGTGATCCCAGTGCTATGATCGTACCAGTTTCAGAAGTCATTTACCATTCGCTGATCAAGTTTAATTGATGTGGCAGTGCAGGTTTCCATGAAGACGGAGGTTACATGGGTCCGCGATATGTTTCGCGGGGATGACGCCTACGAGATGCGGGTGAAGCTCACCAAGCAAGTCCCAGAGGAATATCCCTACAAGGATGATGACTAGTTTCATCTCAAGGGGTCTGCACGGTGGCGCTTGTTTGCTTGTCTGGATATCCGTTTTGCTTTCCCTGTGGCTGTAATTCTGGTACAACCGTCATGTTTACATGAGGCACCTGTTCATTGTATTTTGCAGCTGGACTGTGTACCGCAGATGTATTGTAGAGATCTTGTATGGCTTTCCTGCTTTGGAACAGTGCCTGGAATGAAGCGTTTTTACTCTGATTAGCTGCCAAATCTTTTCAGAATAAACTGGTCTGGAAAATATCTTCCGGAGCTCATCGACAAAGCATTTTCGGCTATGAAGTTTGACCAGGTATACAGAAAAAATGTGTTAATATTGAAAATATCAAATATATACTATCTCTAATCCATAATAACTGTCACAATTTTGAACTAACCACAGTTCAAAACTGTGACACTTATTTTGGATAGGAGGGAGTATAATATAAAAATATATTTTATGACAAATCTAATCTAATGAAACTGGTTTGGTGTTGAAGTAGTATTCATATGTCTTCTCTCCTGCAATTTTTTTTAAAAAAATCAGTGATGCCAGCACATTACATTCCCTCGTGAAATCTATCAAAAAAGCTAGGTACAAAAATTCCCTTTTATAGAAGGACGAAAACAATATATGCGTTGATATAGAAATCCGTTTGCCGGCTAATCTTTCCAGCCATCCTTGGTCGCGGCCTCCTTGAAGCCAGACCTTTCAAAGGCAGGCTGGGCATAGAGTTCAATGATGTCGACGGCGCCTCCTCACCATTCCAGCCGTCTCCCCAGTTGTCATCCCACCGGAACGAGCTTCTGGTATGCTGGACCCTCCGCCTCGGTTATTACTCTGAAGGTGTTCCTTGTGACTGCGGTGTCAAGATTGATTCTACAGGCTTTTTCTTCTGTGACTTTGAGAACTATCAACATGTCATTCATGGTTTCGCTGATAGAAACGCTCACCTGTGTCTGGAACTCTGGATTAATAATGACAGAAGAAGAGAAGATCAGTACAGCACTCAGACAACACTAAAAACAGAATGCCAAAGCTCCGGTTCTATATCGAAGTTGATAAGAGCAAAGGTAGACCCAGGGAGACAATTTAACAAACATTAGAATAAAATATACAATACTACTGCTAAGCATGTATGTAGATCGGGATAGGCATATTATACTGCAATTCATGTGTGATATAACACCCATGATCAATCATCAACAGACACAAAACTGAATTATGCAGCCACGGGCTTGCAGAAGTGCAATAAGACACTCAAATGCTTGTTGGACAAACTTCCACTGCAAAATGGAAAATAAATGGCAGTTTTTTCAGAAATGTATATACTCCAAGAAAAAGCAAAATGCTGAAACATTTCATATGAAAAGATTAAGCCATAAGAGCCAACCATATGATTATTTCCAAATCTATAAATTATCATGCACAGTAGCATACCTCATTATGCTCGTTCATGAACCTTATCTTGTGCTAACATCACATAATCTGCAGCTGTTATGCTAACATCAAGTGGGTTTACGCCTTTGTTGTCCATCAAAAGGGATAGAGCTGATGAATCAGGCTTCAACTGTAACAAGTCACTTATGTGCAAAAATGTGGAAAGGGCTCGAAAGAACTAAGATGAGTACATTAATAAAACTTCAGAGAGATCGCTTGAAGAAATATCTTGGCAAACATTTGCTATTTGAGAAGAAAAAAAAGATGGATAGTGGGTGTTCTTGAGGCAACACTAACAAAGTTCTACAGCGACTCCATTTGCACTTCAGCAAAAATAAATTATGTCTGATTTAACCCCAGTAAGTACGGTAGCTTTGGTTTGTGGCCCCACCTAGGCCCAAAATTCTGACCAGAGTATGGCATGTCCAAAACTGTGGTCATCAATTGATAGCACTAGTTCTGGCTGCCCGTTGACAGTAAACTAAACTATAATTGGCAACGCATTACTGCTGCCATGTCTCTACCAGTTGTGTGAACCATCCAATTCCAACATCACCAAATTATGGTAGCAGAAATTTTGGCAGGGTGAAACCAAATTACCAAACAGATATGCATCAAGTAATTGCACCATGGGCCTTGGTACATATAAAGTATTGCCTGATGGCGCCAATTACATCCAGCCGTCCGTTGACGGACAATAAAAGTGATGTGGCAAACATCTAAGTGGCATGGGTAACTAAGTTTTGGATTCCCAACATGAATAGCAGATCAGTCATATCTTCCTATGGTAATTTAGGAAGCATAACTGAAAACTTTTGAATATCGCATTGATACTTAATGAAAATTTTATTAGTTTAGCCGCCATAAGACCATGGCAAACCTTCAAAAGTTTTTTTTTTATCTAGCAAGTTTAAGCATGATATAAGCATATACCATCGTAAGCAAACTGCACACAACCGGAGACCGGAGAGTAAAGAAGAATAAATGGCTAGAAAGTCACCTCCGGAAACTTTCAAGCAGGCAATGAACTTCTTTTCAATGAGACATCTATGGGATGGATCACATTTGCTGATAAGAGGATCCAGCAAGAAGTCCGTCGAGGATGTTGTTGCTGTGCCGTTATCTTGCCATTTGGCTTCTGTACTGGCTCATCTTTTCCTGTGCTAGTTCCTTTGTTCTCAGCAATGGGGTTCCTGAATCCCCCCCTCGTGTGCCTTGTGTTGCGTGTTAAGATCTGTCTCGCCGTTCTGCCCTGCTTTGCCAACATCTGGATCTGCTACAGCGCTACCATTGTTTGTTCCTGCTGGTAGGATTCCAGTACTATCCTGAATTCAAAAGGAAATCAACGTGTCAAAGAAGAAAATATCGCCGCTGGTGCAGTGACTTTTAGATTTGCATGGCAATTGCGTTACTTGATCACTAGGCTTAACTGTCTGAAATTAAGTTTGCATGCAAGTACCCGGCAACATTTTAATTCAGCGTGAACTTGTTCATCAACCCAATTTGATCTAGTAGTACTGGGGCCAAATTTATATCATGAGAGACGACAACACAACATTGAATATGAATATCACACCCTAAATACAGTGGTATGAACATGTATGAAACTTTCAAATCAAAGCTATCGGAGTTCTCTCAATGCGGAAACAGAGTATAACCTTTCCACTAGGAAATTAGATGACATACCATGTTGATGTTCAGAACATCACATCTGCTCTGGAGCTTCTGAGAAACAAGGTATGGATCACCAATGGTCATCACATGAGCAAACTCCATCTTCTATAAAATGAAACCGGACAGCGTCCCTTACAACTATTCTTCTTCTTGTCACAAGTGATATGAGTTTCATAGCAACATGGCAATCATCACATATCCTGAGATTTTTCATTATACGGATAGTTGCTCCTTCAGGGCTGTGAATAAGGCCAAACGCAAGGGCCATTTTCTCACTGTGATACATAAGATGCTCTTCCTTTTGTTCATCCTCAACATCGTGTAGGACAACTGCAAAATTTGGAACATATCCAATCACTTTGATCTGGTCTATCAACTCTCTCAGTTTTCTCGTGATCTGGTTTATCCATTGGTGATTCTTGTCGTCTGATGTGAAAACTTGGACCTCACTTCCAACTTGAATCCAACTAACACCAGGCTCTTTCCTAACGCCCCTCTCTCTCATCAGCTTCCGGACCTTCACAACACCATCCCATCGGTTTGCTTTTGCATACATGTTAGAAAGCATAACATAGGTCCCTACATCATTGGGCTTCAACTGAAGGATCTGCTCTGCTACTCGATGACCCAGGCCATAGTTTTTATATACCTGGCAAGAACCTAAAAGTGATTTCCATGCAACAACGTCTGTGCCAATATAATTGTTCAATATGAAGTGTTCTGCCTCATCTAGGCGGCCATCTCTGCACAGCAAACCAACCATGCAAGTGTAATGTTCTCTTCCAGGTTTTATTCCCATTTCCTTCATCATAGTGTTCAAATAGTACAGTCCGTCTACAAGTCCCAACTGTGCACAAGCTGACAGCACCCCAACAAAGGTCACATAGGATGGGGCTTCTTCAGCAAACAACATATCATGAAATACAGACATGGCTCCTCTCGCAAGGCCATGATGAGCATAGCCTATTATGATCGAATTCCAAGAGACCACGTCACGCCATGGCATAGAGAGGAAGACTCTCCATGCATCATTTATGCTGCCACTTTTTGCGTACATGTTAATTAGGGCATTGCAGACAGACAGAGCACCCCAATGCCCAGTTTTCATAGTGGAGGCACTGAGTGCATTGCCATTTTTCAGAGCTGCAAGACCAGCACAACTGTTGAGAGCCACGGCATAAGTGAACTCATTTGGTCGGACTCCTTCCATTTTCAAGTCCAAGAACAACTGCAATGCCTCTTCAAACAGCTCATTTTGGGTATAAGCAGTCATAACAGCTGTCCAAGAAACAACATTCTTTTCTGGCAAAACCTCGAGCGGAATGAGCATCACATGCACACTCACATTTCCCATACATATCAACCAGCGCGCTGCCCACATACACACTTAGCTCGAGCCTCCTCTTCAATGCCTGGGCATGCACTTGACGACCAAGCAACAACTCTTTGGTGCTAGCACAATGCCCAAGAACCGCGACATACGACACATGATCCCATTGCTCAACTTCTCCGACCATGCTTCTCACAACACTGACGGAGCAATCAAACTTCCCCTTGTCAAGAAACCCATTTATCATCGAGTTGAATGCGAACGCATGAAGCCGGACACACTCTCGAACACCTTCACCGCATCCTCCACATGAGCACACTGGCAGTACATATGCAGCAACGCGTTGCAGACATAATGGTGCTCCGCCAGCCCGGACTTGACAGCGTGCACATGGCACTGCCTCCCCATGTCATAGCTCCGGACATGGGCAGTCGCGGACACGGCGGTCGACAGGACGTACTCGTTGAGGCTGAAGTCGGCCGCCCTGAGCAGCGCGAGCGCGTCCCCGTGTTGCCCGGAGGAAGCGTATCCGGACATGAGGAGGTTCCCGGACACCGGGTTCCGGGAGGGCATTGCGTCGAACACCTGGTGGGCAAGGCCCAGGCGGCCGCACTTGGCGTAGAAGGCGATGAGGTGGTTGTGCAGGACGACGTCGAAATGGGCGGCTCTGACCGTCTGTGCGTGGACTGCCTTGCCCGCGGACAGATTGCCGGCGGTCGCCGCTGCGCGAAGCACGGACACGGCCGCGTGCCTCTGGAGAGCGGCGCCGCCGGGACTAGCCATGGGAATGGCGAGGTAGCTAACAAGAATGGAAAAGTACGACCGGATAATGGGAATGGCGCAGTGACTAGCAGGGGCAGGCGGCGGAGCCAAGGGGAGCAGAGGCGGGAGGCAAAACCAAGAGAGGGCGGCGGAACTAGAGAGGGAGGATGGCCGGGAGGAGGCAGCGCCGGCGCGGCACTGTTCGGCCCGCCGCCATGGCTGGTAGAGGAGAGGGTGGGAAGGAGAGTTTTTTGGTTAGGTTGACAGGGGGTAATCTTGGAATACCAAAAATGTGACAAGCTATTCATCATCACAGTTTAAAAAACGAGAGCAGCGGGCTAGACTAGCCCGTTGGCATTTTTTTATAAAAGAAAACTTCGTGAGCACCAAGCGACCAAGCCGAGACTTGAATCTTGGTGGGCTGGCTGCGAACTCCCGCGCCTTGCCAACTGAGCTACGCTCTAAGTTATTAACAGTTTGGCTGTAGTCAAAAGAAGAAGAAAACAACGCAATATGTGTGATATTTCACGGCGGTGCTAACAAATGCTCTTATATTATGGGACGAAGAGAGTACCATCGTAGATTCATAGATGCTCATATACACGTGGCTCGTAGTAGACGGGAACGTCTCCTTTCACCGAATGAATATCGCGAAAAAATGCAAGCACTCGTGTCAATCCTAGGACTTGAACTCTAATAGACTGGTTTCACCACAAGAAACCTAACCATCTAAGTAAACTTAGTTCATGACACCTTAGTTTTGTCTGGCACTATTTCAAAACTTTTAGTTCCAACTAATGTTGTTGTAGCAATTTAATTCTTAAAGGCTGACCAACCTACTGGTCACTTCATTTGCTTCGTACACATGAAATTGCTCACCGATAGCGACCTTTGCTCCCTCTGTTATGGGTTTTATGGTTTTCTTTTGGATGTTTTTATCTTTGTTATTGACCCCACTCTTCGACTGTTGTTGGCTTAAAGCATCTCCAGCCGTTGGCCCCCTCAGAAGGCTTAAAAATCGCCGCCTGGGGGCGAGCCGGCGGTAAAATTGGCTCTGGGGCAATTGGGTTCTCAGCCCCCCCCCCCCAGGTCACCCCCAGGCACCGATATCGGACCATTTTTGGCGCAAATGTGTCCGCTTTTCGATCCACTTTCGGCGAAAAATCGGTCCATATTCGTCGTGGTTCGGCGCAAATTCAACAAAAGAAATTTTTTATTACATAGTTCATCACAGAAAATCAATAGAAATCAAATAGTTCAATACAAATTATATAGTTCAACAAATAAAAACTCATATTTCGTCACATGTCGAGCTAGGCGTTGCCCTTGAGCCTCCATAGGTGCTCCACGAGATCCTGCTGCAGTTGTTGATGCACCTATGGGTCTCGGATCTCCTGACGCATATTGAGGAAGGCAGTCCAGGTTGCTGGTAGCTGGTGATCAACTTGCGCAAGAGGACCCTGCCTGTAATATGGTTCAGTGTCAAACACTGGCTCTTCCTACTCGCTCTCAATGATCATGTTGTGCAAGATGACACAACAAGTCATGATCTCCCACATTTGATCTTTCGACCAGGTCTGAGCAGGGTACCGAACAATAGAAAATCGAGATTGGAGCACACCAAATGCCCGCTCGACATCCTTCCTACAAGCCTCCTGAACCTTCGCAAAGTGGGAGTTCTTGCCTCCTGCCATAGGGTTTGAGATAGTCTTCACAAACGTAGACCATCTCGGATAAATGCCATCAGCTAGGTAGTACCCCCTTGTTGTAGTGCCGCCCATTGACCTCAGAGTTCACCGGAGGAGAATGACCTTCAACAAGCTTGGCAAAGACAGGGGAGCACTGCAGCACGTTGATGTCATTGCGAGTTCCTGGCATACCAAAGAAGGAGTGCCCAATCCAGAGGTCCTGTGTGGCCACTGCCTCAAGTACCACACTGCAACCACCTTTGGTGCCTTTGTACATCCCCTGTCAAGCAAATGGACAGTTCTTCTATTTCCAATGCATGCAGTCGATGCTTCCAAGCATCCCAGGAAATCCTCTTGTTGTATTCTGTGCTAGGTGATACGCCTCCAACGTATCTATAATTTTTGATTGTTTCATGCTATTATATTATCTGTTTTAGATGTTTAATGGGCTTTAATATGCTCTTTTATATGATTTTTGGGACTAACCTATTAACCTAGAGCCTAGTCTCAGTTTTTGTTTTTTCCTTGTTTTTAAGTTTTACAGAAAAGGAATACCAAACGGAGTCCAATTGACGTGCCAATTTTTGATGATTTTTTATGGACCAAAAGAAGCCCCCGGAGTAAAAGAGTTGGGCCAGAAGAGTCCCGAGCCATCCACGAGGGTGGAGGGCGTGCCCTACCCCCTGGGCTCGCCCCCCTATCTCGTGGATGACTCGGAGACCCCCCTGACGTGAGACCTGCGCCAAAAATTCCTATAAATACAGAAACCTCCAGAAAATAACCTAGATCGGGAGTTCCGCTGCCGCAAGCCTCTGTAGCCACCAAAAACCAATTGGGACCCTGTTCCGGCACCCTACCAGAGGGGGGATCCATCACCGGTGGACATCTTCATCATCCCGGCGATCTCCATGACAAGGAGGGAGTAGTTCACCCTCGGGGCTGAGGGTATGTACCAGTAGCTATGTGTTTGATTTCTCTCTCTCATGTTCTTGATTCGGCACGATCTTGATGTATCGTGAGCTTTGCTATTATAGTTGGATCTTATGATGTTTCTCCCCCTCTACTCTCTTGTAATGGATTGAGTTTTCCCTTTGAAGTTATCTTATCAGATTGAGTCTTTAAGGATTTGAGAACACTTGATGTATGTCTTGCATGTGCTTATCTGTGGTGACAATGGGATATTCACGTGATCTACTTGATGTATGTTTTGGTGATCAACTTGCGGATTCACTGACCTTGTGAACTTATGCATAGGGGTTGGCACACGTTTTCGTCTTGACTCTCCGGTAGAAACTTTGGGGCACTCTTTGAAGTACTTTGTGTTGGTTTGAATAGATGAATATGAGATTGTGTGATGCATATCATATAATCATACCCACGGATACTTGAGGTGACATTGGAGTATCTAGGTGACATTAGGGTTTTGGTTGATTTGTGTCTTAAGGTGTTATTCTAGTATGAATTCTAGGATAGATCGAACGGAAAGAATAACTTCGTGTCATTTTACTACGGACTCTTGAATAGATCGATCAGAAAGGATAACTTTGAGGTGGTTTCGTACCCTACAATAATCTCTTTGTTTGTTCTCCGCTATTAGTGACTTTGGAGTGACTCTTTGTTGCATGTTGAGGGATAGTTATATGATCCAATTATGTTACTATTGTTGAGAGAACTTGCACTAGTGAAAGTATGAACCCTAGGCCTTGTTTCCTAGCATTGCAATACCGTTTACGCTCACTTTTATCGCTTGCTACCTTGCTGTTTTTATATTTTCAGATTACAAATACTCATATCTATCATCCACATTGCACTTGTATCACCATCTCTTCGCCGAACTAGTGCACATATACAGTTTACCATTGTATTGGGTGTGTTGGGGACACAAGAGACTCTTTGTTATTTGGTTGCAGGGTTGTTTGAGAGAGACCATCTTCATCCTATGCCTCCCACGGATTGATAAACCTTAGGTCATCCACTTGAGGGAAATTTGCTACTGTCCTACAAACCTCTGCACTTGGAGGCCCAACAACGTCTACAAGAAGAAGGTTGAGTAGTAGACATCAAGCTAATTTCTGGCACCGTTTCCGGGGAGGTTAGCGCTTGAAGGTATATCTTTAGATCTTGCAACCGAATCTTTTAGTTTCTTGTTTTATCACTAGTTTAGTTTATAAAAGAAAACTACAAAAAAATGGAGTTGAGGATGCCTCATATGCTTCATCTCTTTAATGTCTTTCATGAAAATAAGGATTCCGATAATTGTGCTCAAGTGCTAGAAGAAGAAAGCATTAGAATGTTTGGCACTAAATATTTGAATGATGAGCATGATTGCAATGTTGTTAGTATGAATTCCTTGAATATCCATGATGCTAATGATATGCAAAGCCACAAGCTTGGGGAAGCTATGTTTGATGAAGATGATATTTTGTCCCCCAAATTTTGACGAGCAAATTTATTATGATGAAAGCATGCCTCCTATTTATGATGATTATATTGATGAAAGTGGATTTGGAGAGGTCATGAATTTATTTGGTGATGAATCCACTATTTCGGAAGAGGTTCCAATTGATTATGAGAACAAAGTTGCTATCTATGATGATTGTTGTGATGACTTGTATGCTATTAAGAATAATGGTAACCATGAAACTTGTCATCTTGATTTTAATTTTCAATTGGATTATGCCTCACATGATAGTTATATTGTTGAATTCATTCATGATGCTACTGAAAATTATTATGAGGGAGGAACATATGCTTGTAGGAATTGCAATAATATCAAGTTTCCTCTCTATGTGCTTAAAGTTTTAAAGTTATGCTTGTTTTGCCTTCCTATGCTAGTTGATTATTGTTCCCATAAATTGTTTGTTCACAAAATACCTATGCATAGGAAGTGGGTTAGACTTAAATGTTCTAGTCATATTCTTCATGAGGCTCTCTTTATGTTTCAATTCTTATCTTTTATGTGAGCATCATTGAAATCATCATGCCTAGCTAGGGGCGTTAAACGTTAGCGCTTGTTGGGAGGCAACCTAATTTTATTTTTATTCTTTTCCTTTTGCTCTTGTTTAGTAATAAATAATCTATCTAGCCTCTGGTTAGATGTGTTTTTATGTCTTAATTAGTGTTTATGCCAAGTAGAACCTTCGGGAAGACTTTGGTGAAGTCTTTGCGATCTTGCTGTAAAAAATAGAAACTTTTGTGCTCACGAGATTAGCTGCCATTTTTTACTGGAGAGTGATTTTAGGTTGATTATTTTTGCAGATGATTAATAGACAAATTCCTCAGGTCCACCAATTTATTTCAGAATTTTTGGAGTTACATAAGTATTCGAATGATACAGATTACTACATACTGTTCTGTTTTTGACAGATTCTGTTTTCATTCTGTTGTTTGCTTATTTTGATGAATCTATGAGTAGTATCGGAAGGTATGAACCATAGAGAAGTTGGAATACATTAGATATTACACAAATATGAATTTAGAATGAGTTCACAACAGTACCTAAGTGGTGATTTATTTTCTTATACTAACGGAGCTTACGAGTTTTCTGTTGAGTTTTGTGTTGTGAAGTTTTCAAGTTTTGGGTAAAGATTCGATGAACTATGGAATAAGGAGTGGCAAGAGCCTAAGATTGGGGATGCCCAAGGCACCCCAAGGTAATATTCAAGGACAACCAAGAGCCTAAGCTTGGGGATGCCCCGGAAGGCATCCCCTCTTTTGTCTTCATTCATCGGTAACTTTACTTGGAGCTATATTTTTATTCACCACATGATATGTGTTTTGCTTGGAGCGTCATTTTATTTTATTTTGTTTTGCTTGCTGTTTGAATAATATCCCAAGATCTTAAATTCTTAAATGTTAGAGAGTCTTCACATAGTTACATAATTATTCAACTACTCATTGATCTTCACTTATATCTTTTGGAGTAGTTTGTCATTTTCTCTAGTGCTTCACCTATATCTTTTTAGAGCACGGCGGTGGTTTTACTTTGAAGAAATAGATGAACTCTCATGCTTCACTTATATTATTTTGAGTGTCTTTTAGAACAGCATGGTAATTTTCTTTGGTTATAAAATTAGTCCTAATATGATGGGTATAATAAAAACTTTCATATAGAGTGCATTGAATACTATGAGAAGTTTGATACTTGATGATTGTTTTGAGATATGAAGATGGTGATATTAGAGTCGTGCTAGTTGAGTAATTGTGAAATTGAGAAATACTTGTGTTGAGGTTTGCAAGTCCCGTAGCATGCACGTATGGTAACCGTTGTGTGACAAATTTGAAGCATGAGGTGTTCCTTGATTGCCTTCCTTATGAGTGGCGGTCGGGGATGAGCGATGGTCTTTTCCTACCAATCTATCCCCCTAGGAGCATGCGCGTAGTGCTTGGTTTTGATGACTTGTAGATTTTTGCAATAAGTATGTGAGTTCTTTATGACTAATGTTGAGTCCATGGATTATATGCACTCTCACCCTTCCATCATTGCTAGCCTCTCCGGTACCGTGCATTTCCCTTTCTCACCTCGAGAGTTGGTGCAAACTTCGCCGGTGCATCCAAACCCCGTGATATGATACACTCTATCACACATAAGCCTCCTTATATCTTCCTCAAAACAGCCACCATACCTACCTATTATGGCATTTCCATAGCCATTCCGAGATATATTGCCATGCAACTTTCCACCGTTCCATTTATTATGACACGCTTCTTCATTGTCATATTGCCTTGCATGATTGATACGTCTCCAACGTATCTATAATTTTTGATTGCTCCATGCTATTATATATTCTGTTTTGGATGTTTAATGGGCTTTATTATACACTTTTATATTATTTTTGGGACTAACCTATTAACCCAAGGCCCAGTGCAAATTGCTGTTTTTTGCCTATTTCAGTGTTTCGCAGAAAAAGAATATCAAACGGAGTCCAAACGGAATGAAACCTTCGGGAGCGTGATTTTTGGAACAAACGTGATCCACGGGACTTGGAGTGGACGTCAAGCAATCAACGAGGAGGTGAAGAGGCAGGGGGCGCGCCTACCCCCCTGGGCGCACGCTCCACCCTCGTGGGCCCCTCGTAGCTCCATCGACCTACTTCTTCCTCCTATATATACCTACGTACCTCGAAACCATCGAGGAGCACCACGAAAACCTAATTCCACAGCCGCAACCTTCTGTACCCGTGAGATCCCATCTTGGGGCCTTTTCCGGCGCTCCGCCGGAGGGGGCATCGGTCACGGAGGGCTTCTACATCAACACCATAGCCTCTCCGATGATGTGTGAGTAGTTTACCTCAGACCTTCGGGTCCATAGTTATTAGCTAGATGGCTTCTTCTCTCTCTTTGGATCTCAATACAAAGGTCTCCTCGATCTTCTTGGAGATCTATTTGATGTAACTCTTTTTGCGGTGTGTTTGTCGAGATCCGATGAATTGTGGGTTTATGATCAAGATTATCTATGAACAATATTTGAATCTTCTCTGAATTCTTTTATGTATGATTGGTTATCTTTGCAAGTCTCTTCGAATTATCAGTTTGGTTTGGCCTACTAGATTGATCTTTCTTGCAATGGGTGAAGTGCCTAGCTTTGGGTTCAATCATGCGGTGCTCGATCCCAATGACAGTAGGGGAAACGACACGTATTGTATTGTTTCCATCGAGGATAAAAAGATGGGGTTTATATCACATTGCTTGAGTTTATCCCTCTACATCATGCCATCTTACCTAATGTGTTACTCTGTTCTTATGAACTTAATACTCTAGATGCATGCTGGATAGCGGTCGATGTGTGGAGTAATAGTAGTAGATGCAGGCAGGAGTTGGTCTACTTGTTGCGGACGTGATGCCTATATACATGATCATGCCTAGATATTCTCATAACTATGCACTTTTGATGAGGACATCAATACCATTGTTACACACACAGCCCCTAGTGTTACATATACTGGACCAATTACTAGAGCTCGCGCACGCCAATTAAACTACCAGGTACTTTCGTTTCTTGGTAATGATTCTAATGTTCATGAGAATATGATGCTGCATAAATTGGATACATTTGTTTTGCTTACAAATGAAGGGCCTAGCTTGGAGAAGGATGAACATTGGAGCAAGAACAAGCATGGAGTTGATGGCATGCGCAAGGGGAACAAGAACGAAGTTACAAGTGATGATTTCAGGACTTTGAAGCCACCATAAGGAGTGCATGAAGCCTTGGATGAAATATACAAGATGCCACTTCATAAATTTCGTCCAGAGGCTATTCTAGGTGCTGCGTCACCTTATTATTGGGCCAGACCCATGTAATTTTGAAATACATAAGTATAGGCTATTTTTAGAGTCCGTATGTGTGGGGAAACAAGAGATAGGGTTGGTTTCGGACCCCTTCCCCAAGGGCCACGAAATTCCCCCCTCTTCCTCCATATATACAGCCCTTAGGGCACCGTTTAGACTTTGGGTTTTGTTTAGATTAAAAGTTCGCCATAGCTGCAACTTCGCGTACTTCGTTTGTGTTCAACGACCAGACAAAGGTGTCACAGAACCCCACCTTCATTAATAAATCTTTCCTCTTATATTCGCAATATCCAGATTGCAATCTTAGTTTCTTGCTTGTTCTTCGTTTGCGCGCAGGAAACAGACCGTCGTGGTTAGGTTGATCATGCTCCGGGCTTACCGAAAGAGGGGAATTTCACATAAGAGAAGGGAGAATCTTCATCCGAAAAGACCAGCTAAGCATCATTGGCTTGGTCAGCCTTTACCTGACCAACTACCTAATACTACGCAGGCTCATCAAACAGCGCTTTTGACCCAGATCACTCGGACTAGCTGAACTCTCCAGAACAAACACAACCTAGGTGGTTTGACTAACGTTTTGGCACATTAGACTAACCTAAGACAACTCCTGGCTACATTCAGTCCTATCAAGATACAAGCTGTTACCCAGCCAACAACTTAACTTGCAGGCTTTAAAACCTGCTCATACGGTAATGGCGAGGGGTTTTGCGGATCCCTTTCTCTATGAGTTTCGGTTGATAATGACTTAAGGTGAGAAACGAACCTCCAATCACTTTTTTAGGAATACACAGAGAGAACCATCCGGCTGCCGGCGTGGTCAATAACCTCTCGGAGTTGGTTTAGCGATTGCTAAGGCGCGATGTCTTCGCACATTCGTAGTCGGATCGTCAAAGTCGACTTCCTCCAAAACGATAGCCACCATCTCATCAAAAGACGGGACACCTTTGCCTCTATCAAGTGGTATCAGATTTCCAGGTTGCTGGGTGAGATTTTACAGTTTTTCGTAGTTTAGATCGAGTCTGTTCTTCATACCTATAGTCCACGAAAAATCCAAAAAAAAATAGGGTTAGTTCATCCTATCCGAACCAGTCTGAGCCTTTGCATAGTCTTTTCAGTATTTTGCTTTGTTGAATTTGCGGTTGCATCATCGTGTCAAGTTGCTGGTCTTAGCATCTAGTCTTTTAGAGTTTCGAGTTTTGGTCATAAGTTGTCATGCCGCCACCACACCATCATCATCGCCCCTGCCACCTACCACCACCGCTCTGAATCCGTATCCATATACCACTACCAATCCGTATCCATATACCACCACCGATCCATATCCATATACTACCACCGCTGCCATATATCCACCACCAATCCGAGTTCCTTTCATATTAGGTTTGTTTTCGAGATCCATCTAATTTCCGATTCGTGTTTCCTTGCCTGAGTAGGTTTCGAAAAAAAAGAGTCTGGAGACCCCCAGGCAGTTTTTAGGCCAAAATCTCGGCGACCGAAAATATTTTTCCCTATCCTATTTTTAGGCTTTTCTGAGTCTTTTGAGACACTCGCCATCATAGTGCTTTTCTGTCGCACTTTTTCGTCGTCGCTGCCCTGATTTTCAAAAAAAATAGTAAAAAAAAATTTCGTGCCCATCCTGTCAGTTTGACCTGGGAAGAGTTTTGAGACACTCGCCATTATAGTGATTTTTCGCAAAATAAAGAGGAGCGCAAAAAAAAGAGCGCCAAAAAAAACAGAGTGAAAAAAATCAGAGTGTGCTTTTCTCTTGTTTACGTGCAGCGCCGTGATTTTGTTAGTGTTCTAGGCTCGCGTCTCTAGCACGGTCTAGCCTAGGACTAGCACAATACAGTTGTTGAGCGTTTATTCAATGTTGCATATCTGAATTGATTATTGCTGACCCTTTTTGCTACCATATTATAAGCCTTCCCAGCTCCACATACATCTACATCGTGCGTTTGACTCTCCTGGTAATCGCTCTATCCAAGCTTTGAGAGTTTTGACTACATCGATTGCCGATCACCGCCTGCTGCTGGGTAAGAACCGGTAAGAATTTGAGATTTGCTTGACGGATTTGTGACACCCACCACCACTACCACTTGTTAGTAGTCTGTAGGATCATATTCTTGTGTGTTTCTATTGCTGCTAACCATGCCAGGATCACAAACCGACGAGATTGACTGGGAGAACTTAACGAACAAGGAGCTTCATGATAAGTTTAAGCAAATGATGACTGAACAGGTGCAAGATGTGCTGAACAATTTTGAAGAGGCCATGGAGAAGATCACTGGCCTTGAGAAGACGTTCGAAACAATGCTTGATAACAAATTTAATGAACTGCTTGCGCGTCTTCCACCACCGGCTGCATCTCTGCAACAACAACAACTACTACTACTACTACTACTACTACAATACTACTACTACTACTACTACTACTACTACTACTACTACTACTACTACTACTACTACTACCTCCACGTCGCGAAACAACCCTCCGCCGAGCGAGCCGTGTCCTTCTTCAGCCTGGCCAAACTATTGGTGCTGCTGTTGATACTTCTATGGCTCCTACTGCTGATGCGGAGGATGATTATGCGGGAGATTAAGAGGATGAGGTTGATCAAAATCAGAACTACGTGCAACCACCAGCACCACAACCACCAGGTCGTCCACATGCAAATAATCACAATGGTAGGGCTCTCCCTCAGGTACGAGATCGTGACCATCTTCCTAAACTGAAATTGAATATTCCACCATTTGAGGGTAGATATGTTCCTGATATATATCTTACTTGGGAGTTAGAAACCGAACAATGTTTTACATGTTTAGAATATCCCGAGGAGAGACGTGTTGCTGCTGCACTTTGTGCTTTCACTAGTTTTGCTTGTGTGTGGTGGCCTGAACATCGTAGATTATATCTGAATAATATTCCAACTACTTGGGCTGCTTTGAAAACTGCTATGCGTACTCGTTGGGTTCCACCATATTATCAACGTGAATTACTTCAAAAATTGCAGCGTTTAAGACAAGGAAAAAATTATGTAGAGGAATATTATCAGGAATTACAAACTGGCATGATTATATGCGGTATTGTTGAGGATAATGAAGCTATGCTTGCATGTTTTTGGGTGGATTAAATAGAGAGATTCAGACCATTCTAGAGTATAAGGAGTATAATAATATCACTCGTTTATTCCATCTTGCTTGTAAAACTGAACGTGAAGTGCAAGATCGACAGGCATTGGCACGAACTAATTTTTCTGCAGGTCGACCTTCATCATGGACACCACGTGCATCCTTTACTTCCACTACACCATCACCTCCATTAGGTGCCACCTCCAACCATGATACAAGAAAGCAGGCACAACCACCACTATCTGCCAAGAGCACACCTGCCGGGCCTGCACAGAGCTCTTCTTCTTCCATGGCATCAACAGGGAACACAAGTGATATTATTTGTCCATGTTGTAAGGGAAGAGGTCATTATGCGAGAGAATGCAAATCTCAGCGTGTGATGATGGCTACTGAGGATGGTGGGTATGAGTCCGCTAGTGACTATGATGAGGAGACTTTGGCTCTTATTACACGTGAAGAACACGGTGGAGATGATTCTGATCATGAGACGCAATACATGGCTCCTGAAGATGCTGACAGGTATGAATGTTTAGTTGCTCAACGTGTTTTGAGTGTACAGGTTACACAAGCTGAGCAAAATCAGAGGCATAATTTGTTCCATACAAAGGGAGTTGTGAAGGAATGTTCTATTCGTGTCATCATAGATGGAGGGAGCTGCAACAACTTGGCTAGCATGAAGATGGTGGAGAAGCTATCTCTCACCACAAGACCACATCCACATCCTTACTACATCCAATGGTTCAACAACAGCGGCAAGGTTAAGGTAACACATACTGTTCATGTGCATTTTAGTATCTCTACATATGCTGATTATGTTGATTGCACTACAAAAAAAGACACATCCGTGACATTTTGGGCCGAACAAAATTTTTTCTGTCATACTTATGACACTTCTATGACGATAATTGTGACAAAACCCGGTATCATCATATATGTGGTGGGGTCCTACTTCTATGACAAAAAATCATGACAGAAAATGGGCTTTTCGTCCTGGGCGGGCCGGAGACGCAGCTGCATGACATTCTTTGGGCCGTCCATGACGGAAAAAACCGTGGTAGAAGCGAGGGCGAGGAAAATATCGGGGTGTTCCCGGTTACGGTGGGTGGTCGGGGCCGAGCGATGCGCGTTTTTCTCGTACATGCACACGCGTGGGTGCGAGGCGTTGGGCTCTAACTGAACCCGAGGGAGGCGTTGGGCTCTAACTGAACCCGAGCGATTGCACTGCAGGCTACGCGTTACTGAACCCAAGCGATGGATCGATGGCTGTTAACTGAACCCGATCGAGCGATTCCTTCGCTACTGCTGCTAACTGAAGCCGATCGATGCTGCCTCTGGATGAACAGTGAGTGTTGCTGGGGGGTTTGGATGAACAGTTCCCGGTGGGGGTGGATGAACAGGACCCCGTGGTGTTGCCTCTGGATGAACAGGACCTCGATCGATCGAGCCGGTGGGGGCTGGATGAATAGGACCCCGTGGAGGGCTGGATGAACAGGACCACCCCGTGGAGGGCTGGATGAACAGTAGACGGTGGAGGGCTGGATGAACAGTAGCCCGTGGAGGGGTGGTTGAACAGGAGCCCGTGGAGAGGGCTGGTTGAACAGTAGCCGGTGGAGTAGCGCGCGGTGGAGGCTGAATGAACAGGAGCCCGTGGATGAACAGTCGTAGGTGGAGGCTGGAGGAGGTTGACGGTGGATGAACAGTAGCCCGTGGAGGCTGGAGGGGATCGACGGTGGAGATGAACAGTATCCCGTGGAGTTCCGTTTTGCGGTACGCCACACCCCTCCCGATGAACAGGACCCCCGTTTCGACCGTAGCGCTCCAACACAAGTCCGTTTCCTCCGTTTTGCGGTACGCCACACCCCTCCCGATCAACAGGACCCCTGTTTTGACCATAGGAGGTCCGTTTCCTCCATTTTGCGGTACGCCAGACCCCTCCCGATGAACAGGATCCCGTTTTGAATGTGGCCAGTCGAACACAAGGCCGTTTCCTCCGTTCTGCGGTACGCCATGCCTCGTCTCCATCGGTTGTTCCGTCCAAGCCCTCCCGATGAACACGACGACGCATTCCGTTCCGACCCTGCCAGTTGGCTCCCCATGAACACGACGACGACGTTGTTTCTCCGTTCCGACCCAGCCATGTACACGAGCCCTGGCCGTACGTATGCGCGAGTAGGCGTTCGAGACCCTGCCCGTATGTATGTACGTGGCCGTATTTTCTTTCTTGCACACTGGCCGCTGTACGTACGTGTACATGCTACGTGCGCGCCTCTACTACGACACGTGTGCGCCTCTACATCGACCAATAAGTACGTACACGTTCGCGACCAGAATGACAATGCTACGTACGCTTCGACCAGGTGGGTCCCGACTGTCAGGCACTTCCTTGCCTGCGAAGATGTAGCTGGTGGGTCCGAGCAGTCAGGGGGCGAATCATTTTTTTTAGCCCGGACGCACTTCCTTGCGTGCGAAGATGTAGCTGGTGGGTCCCAGCTGTCAGGGGGAAACGTTTTTTTTACGAAATACGGTGGCCCGTCCGGTGGGTCCCTGCTATTAGGTGGAGGAATAATTATTTTGCTCGTAATAAGGAGGCACTTCCTTGCTGCGGTCGTGGACCCAGCTGTTAGCCTCTCCACGTACAGTCCACGTCCGATGGAAGCCGTTCCTTGACCACGCCGCGCCGAGAGCACCAGGGTAGTGGACGACGACGAGGCCTAGGAAGGGGACGACGCGGAGCCGGGGAAGACGCGGCAGTCGATGCCCACGCGTAGAGGAGTATGAGGGTTCACTGGTTCGCCGCGGTGTGAGGCTGCTGTCGCCGCAGAATAACAGGGGGTGTGGGTGTGTAGAGGGATGGCCTGGCCAGCGGTGGGAGTAGTAGGGGGCGGTGAGGCCTCCGCCGCATCGCAGCCGGCCACGGGAGGCAGGAGCACGAGGCACGACCGGCGCTGGTTTGGGCGGCTGGAGCAAGAAGACCAGAGGTTGAAGAAGCACTACGGCCGTTGGATGGACATCGTACGGTCACTAGAGCTAGAATCGTGCATATTGACTAAGTTGACAAAGCCCTCCGTCCCCGTCAACTTAGTAGGCCCACAAGTCAGCCTGCCACTATACTGGGTCCCAGCTAGCAGGGGGAGTATTCATTTTTTTTGTGCGTAATAAGGAGGCACTTCCTTGTGTGCGAAGATATAGCTGGTGGGTCCAAGCTGTCAGCGGCGGTAACATTTTTTTCATGAAATACAGAGGCCCTTTCGGTGGGTCCCAGATGTCAGGTGGAGGAATCATTATTTTGCGCGTAATAAGGAGGCATTTCCTTGCGTGCGGCCATGGACCCAGCTGTCAGCCTCTCCACGTATAGTCCACTTCAGATGCATGTCGGTCGTTGACCAGGCTGCGCCGAGAGCACCAGGGCGATGGACGACGGCGAGGCCTAGGAAGGGAACGACACGGAGGCAGGGAAGACTCGGCAGTTGTTTCCCATGCGGAGGGGAGTACGACTGTACGAGGGTTTACTGGTTCGTTTGCCGTCGCCGGAGAATAACAGCAGGTGTGGGTGAGTAGAGGGATGGCTAGGCCAGCGATGGGAGTACGGTGGGGCGTTGAGGCCTATGCGGCAGCACAGCCGGCCGCGGGGAGGAGAGAGCAGGCAGTCCCGCCTGCGCTTGTTTGAGCGGCTGGAGCAGGAAGAGCAGAGATTGAAGAAGCACGACGGCCGTTGGATGGACATCCAACAATCACTGCTTGTGCGTCAACCTTTTTTTTAGGAAAGCCTCAAATCTGTGGAAAACATCATATAGCCCATCTGCCATTATTTCTAATAATTTACAGCCCATTTGCTAATTCTCAAGGTTTTTTTTGGAGCCCATATTCTTTTTGTTAGCATTACAGGCCATATTGTGGCCATGGTTAAAAAATTATACGAAATTTTGCATATTTCGGTGCGGTCCGAACTGTTTTTAATCCTGAAATTTCGAGTCACATTCAAACTGATTTTAAAAATAAATGTATATCAATATAAAATCCAACAAATTGTCCACGCATAAAAATCAATGCAATTTAAAATCTCGAAATGAAAAAAAGAAATTTGAAACTAATTGCCGGTTTGATGTGTTTTAAAAATCTACAGCGCATTTCTCATTACTAATAGGTCATTTTCTCGGCGAGCCGAATGAAGCTCTCCTCGTCTTGAAAGATTTGCAGCCCAACAGGCCTCACAAAGCGACTTACTTGGCAAATCACAAAAAAAACTGGGCTGTGGCCATGGACCCAGCTGTCAGCCTCTCCACGTCTAGTACTCTTCCGATGGAAGTCGGTCATTGACCACATTGACCACGCTGCACCGAGAGCACCAAGGCAGTGGACGACGGCGAGGCCTAGGAAGGGGACGACGCGGAGCCGGGGAAGACGCGGCAGTGGATGCCCATGCGGAGAGGAGTACGAGGGTTCACTGGTTCGGCTGCGGTGTGAGGCTACCGTCGCCGCAGAATAACAGGAGGTGTGGGTGAGTGGAGGGATGGCCTGGCCAGTGGTGGGAGTAGTATGGGGGCGGTCAGGCCTCCGCGGCAGCACAGCCGGCCACGGGAGGCAGGAGCAAGCAGCACGACCGGCGTTGCTTTGGGCGACTGGAGCAAGAAGGCCAGATGTTGTAGAAGCACTAAGGCCGTTGGATGGACATCGTACGGTCACTGAAGCTAGAATCGTTCATATTGACTAAGTTGACAAAGCCCTCCGTCCCCGTCAACTTAGTAGGCCCACAAGTCAGCCTCCCACTGTGGTGGGTCCCAGCTGGTAGGGGGTATTCATTTTTTTTGTGCGCAATAAGGAGGCACTTCCTTGCGTGCGAAGATATAGTTGGTGGGTCCGGCCTGTCAGCGGAGGGAACATTTTTTTCACGAAATACAGAGGCCCTTCCAGCGGGTCCTAGATGTCAGGTGGAGGAATCATTATTTTGCGCGTAATAAGAAGGCATTTCCTTGTGTGCGGCCGTGGACCCAGCTGTCAGTCTCTCCACGTACAGTCCACTTCCGATGGATGTCGTTCGTTGACCACGTTGACCACGCCGCGCCGAGAGCACCAGGGCGGTGGACGACAGCGAGGCCTACGAAGGGAACGACACGGAGCCGGGGAAGAGACGGCAGTGGCTGCCCACGCGGTGGAGAGTACGAGGGTTGACTGGTTCGGCCGCCGTCCCCAGAAAATAATAGGAGGTGTGGGTGAGTAGAGGGATAGACAGGCCAGGGATGCGAGTATATGATGGGGCCGTGAGGCCTGCCCGGCAGCACAGCCGGCCACGGGAGGCGGGAGCAGGCGGTTCCGACGACGCTGGTTTGGGCGGCTGGGGCAGGAAGATCAGAGACTGAAGAAGCACGATTGCCGTTAGATTGACATCTAACGGTCTGACGCTGGTAGAGTCGATTGTTGACTAAGTTTCTTTTTTGATAAACCTTGTGTATGCATGAACTTAGTAGGCCCACAAGTCAGCCTCCAAATCTGTGGCACACAACATAGAGCCTATTTGCTATTTTTTAATAATTTGCAGCCCATTTGCTAATTCTTAAGTAATTTATTACAACCCATTTTCTGCCCAGGACCACGGTCAAAAAGTTCAACCTTATTTTGCATATTTCGGTGGAGTCCGAACTTTTGTAATCCTGAAATGATAAACATTTTTTTAATAACTTATTGATTTGCCAAAAAAATCGTTTTGTTTTGTAAGCAAATAAGACGTGGGATAATTGAGTTGGTTTAAGGGAAAACCAGTGGTAAAAAAATCAGCACTGGGAGGGAAAACAACAACAAAAATAAGGATGTAAATATGAAAAGGGAATTTTATGTATTTTCAATATAATGATACGTGTATATGAACTAGTAAAACTATAGGTAGAGATTAGAAAACGGATGTAGGACATGCGTTTCAAGAGGAAAATAGAACTGGGCTATGTGTTTGATTCAGTAAAAAAACTGCCTGCGGATGTTGTAAGACAAAATATAACTAACGCTGGTGGGCCAAAGGCCAATAGATAACTGCTGGATGTTTGTGCCCCATTGTAATCATGGGCTGGGCCTGTTAAAAACAAAACCAAGCCTGGGCAGTCTACAGCCCAGTTGAAACTTGCTCGACCTGAAAAAACAATATACGTGCTCAATAAACGAGAGAATTCTGCAAGTACAGACTGATAACTGGGATGCTGCAGGGATATTGTTTTTTCATCGTGATAATAAGAGCATGCACTTGTTTCAAAAAAATTGGAGAACTGGGAATTCGAACGGCAGGTGCTTACGCTACCCATCAAATAAAAATCAGGTGCCTGAAAATTCGTTTCGAAACAAATGATTCAGCTTTATATCCACGTCGGCCCTCGGCATGATGGTTGGAAGCAAATGCCAAGTTCATACCAAAAGATCGTTAACAACAATACCAACTTGCGGACGACAAGGTAGTACAAATACCAATACCAAACTAACTTATAATCTTTTTACTCCTGGCCCTAGTGTTCGTCTGGTAGAAAATCTTGCAGAGGACCAGCTCCCGCTCCTTCTCTTGCTCCAGGTCCCCGAGGTGGTACTGGTGCATCACCCAGTTGGTCCTGTGCTGGTCGAAGTTCTTGTTGGTGTGCAGCACCAGAACCTTTTTGCTGCCCGTCTGCCGGCCGTTGACCATCACCGGCAAGGTATTGCCGGTGTTGTGCCACATCGCGTGCATGCCGCACTACGACTGTATCTTGCGACGCCTCCACGTGCCCCGTTTGAATGCCCTGGAATTGCGCTGGAAGAAATGCTTGCTTAGGCCACTCAGTGTGATACCTGCAGTATTGTCAAATACAGGTTTAAGTGTACGTAGTTGGCATTTTCATAACATCTTTGGCATGTTGCAGTCACTTGTTTCACTTTTTATTAACTGTCAAATTGTAATTGCTTCACCAGGTCTGCGTCTACAAAGAAAATAGAGCTATAAACAAAGGAATATGTTTGTGCAAGTAGACGGCCGATCCGTGTCTTACTTGGAAGTTTCTCAGGATGGGTGTAGCATATGCTGTGCTCGCTTTCGATGGTTGGTATGAACAAATCGATGAGAGGGTGAGATCTCGCGCTGTTAGCACTCACTTTGGCCTCAAGGTGCTCGATCAGCTCCTGATCCGTGGGATCGAACTTGACGCCAGCCGGCAGCACCGGCCAATCCTTCTTCGACTTGCATGGGTTAATTCCAGTTATATGGTACTCAATGTATGATCAATCGACTATTTTAAGTGAATGATGAAAGATTTCGACAGATAAGTGGTACTCCAAATCTGAAGTCCAGAATACCCGAACACGCCGCCGGGATTCTTGTGTCACCTCACGCGCAGCGTGTTGTCACGTCAGTTCAATGTGTGGACATGATGAATAATTTGACCGACGTATACTAGTACTGCTACTGTACTACTTACTAGTCGTATTTAGTGTTACATTTTAACCATAGGTTTAACTAACAAGTACGCACTTGAAGCCTAAGTGATATATATATATATATATATATATATATATATATATATATATATATATACTGCACAACATCTCCATCATCATTATCAGTACATCCTGCGCAGGTGAGTTAGGATGCACTTGATCCCAGAAAGGTATCTATCCTTCAAACCAGAGGAGTGCTTCAAACTAACAACAGTACATAATATCCAACAAAAGAGGGTCGTGCTACAGCAGCAGAATACATGGTTCAGTCTACATATCAGTACGAATCAAGTTGTGCATATTTGCTGTTGGCATGAACCACATCGCCGCATGTCGGGTTTGCAAAAGCCATCCATTGCATGGAAGCTTATGCCTTTCACACACTGAAGATTATCTGGCAACAAGCTGCGTCGACGAATCTCTGGATATGGTGATTCATGAAACCCATGGTATGATGTGTAAACACAGTCCCCCTGGCGAATGGAAGTTGCATAGCATGGTAATCATCGCCGGTGATATGATCGATGATTGGTTGGATGATCGGATAATTGAGCCCGAGGAACACGGAGTGGTTCCCGAGGCTGTAAACCCGCCTCCAGTTGAATACGACTGGCCCAACGGAGCTGGGATCTTTCTCGAACACGAAGCAACCATAGCCATCAATGTCACGAACGCCCCAGGCATTGTACTGCATGTGGTTTGATGAAATGGTTTGGTAAATTTGGTACGTGCAAATGAGCATCAAATGACCACCGTCAGCTGAACAAGCGATAAACCACCACCCATCGGCTGGTATGATTCCAGGTCCTGGAATCATGAAGGCCAGCGCATTTGCGTCTGCTGTAACAATTCAAATTGGAGACCAAAAGGACAAAAATAAACAATCATGTTCAGAGTATGTGTGGAATTAAGATTATTATAACAGTGACACCTATCATAGACAGAGAATTGCAATGCCGTGGTCATAATCATACCCCAAGTTAAAAAATAAGCCAATGGCTTTCATATTCTAGCAATATATCATGGTTCAAACATCATGTAACAATGAGAGGAAAACATATATGACAGGGCCTACTCATATTCTACCATAGCACTTACTACATTATCATATCAACTCTAAGCAATAACATGCGTTGTTATAAAATCCTGGAAATGAGAGTAACATATAGCAATCATGAGGTTATACTCATAATATCTATTCTAACAATCATTAGATACCAATTGTTCTCATATCAACTCTAACAATAACATGTGTGGTCATAAAAATCTAGGAAATGAGAGGAACATATAGCAATGATGTGGTTATAGACATACTATATATTCTAAATTTGTAACAATGAACAGGCAGTCGTATTCTTAAGGTAAAGATGAGATGAGATAGAACAATTACACGACGATAGATTCCACCAGTATAGGCAGCCAATCTGTGCGTCGACCGCATAAACGATGCCATCGTGCACTATAGCATCAGACAGAAGTGTTGGGTAAAGAGGATCGACGATGAGCCATAACCATGTATGGCGACCGGATTCCAGATAGACTAATCCCATGTTGAACACAGCAATGAGCTTGTAATCCATGTAGTCTTCTGATGGTGTGGGAACTTCGCAGATTACAACCTTCAACAAACAGAGGTCGAGCCAAAAGCTCGACGCATCTCGTGCATAGTAGGCAGGAGTGTCCGGCGGGCCGTGAGGCTCGATGGCGGCGGTATCCAAAGATGGAAGGGTGATCTCTCGCTGGGTGTAGATATCCACAAGACGCCACGGACTACCGGATTGGTGGATGAGGATGATCCAGTTGGCCTTCATGCCCGCCCAGTAGTGGCCGCGCATGAAGGACAGGTGGACGGGTAGTGGTAGCATGTCGAGGGGCACCACGGCAACCTCCGTAGGATCGTCAAGTTGGTGTCTGGGCCACCTGCGAGGATCGGGCATCAGCAAGCAGGGTGTCTTGAAAAGAGCCGGCCGGTTGCAGACGAGTAGACGATACAAACACACCGAGCATGCGGCCAGACGGACGGTGCTGAGTAGGTCCATACGATTACAGATCTGCTCCAAGAGAACATCGGGGAGGGAATTCCAATCGCGGCTCTGCGTGTCAGTCGGTTCTGCCATTGGGGTTTTCGGTGCCTGCGAGCCAGCGGGGAAGTGGATTCGGGTGGGCGAGCGAAGAAGCGTCTCCTCGTGTGGCCGAGCAGTGAGCGGGGGGATATGGTATGCGTGAGCTACCAAGGCAGATAGCGCGGGCGGGCGAGCAGTGAGCGGGGGGAAATGGTGTGCGGCCGACAATGGGGAAGAGAGGAGGAAGAAGAGTGGAAGACGGGGAAGAAAGTGCATTAAATCTCAATTCTACTACTACTACCAAGATATACCGTCCTTCGGAGTGCAAATAGTTACACCGATGACATGTGGGTCTACCACAAGAGGGCCCATATGTCAGTTAATGGAGGACAAAAGCGTGCTCTACTGGAAAACATGATGGCAGTACTGGGTAAGGCTGATTTAGTAACACCAACATGCTGGTTCAGCTTATTAATTAAGTGTCCCATCTGCTGCAGCGTGTATTGTCACTTCACTATGAAGACTAGTTGAATAGTTCTCTCTGACCGATATGGGGAATAATGGATCGGAAGATTTCCTTTCTACATTATCCCTATGCCTCTACGCTCACTTCACTCATTTTGCTCCATACGTAGTCACTTGTTGAAATCTCTAGAAAGACAAATACTCTGTATTTGGGAATAGAGGGAGGATTATACTCCGTGTTTGGGAACAGAGGGAGGATTTTACTCCGTATTTGGGAACAGAGGGAGTATCACCATATGGAGGGAACAGAGGAAGCTTGAAATATGAACATGTCAATGGGAGGGAGTAAGCCCCATGCATGCATGCAACATGCAACACTCACACGTACACATGGACGCACGCAACACTCACGCACCCATGCGGCACACAGCACACGACGCAACACACACACTCACGCTCAAGTGCTCAACCTACTCCCTACGTCCGTGAAAGACTGTACATTTAGAGATTTACACATTGACCAGGGCATAATTAACACCCAAAAGTAGCAGACTTATGTGTGCATGCGACCATTGAGAGAAGAAGATTAAATGAAGGTCGTTGCATGCTGTAATTAAGGATAGACATGTAGCCTATACCTAGAGCACAAGTTGGTGCATTAGTCAATCAATATCGATTTAGATTAAAGGCTAAATGCATTGGAAGTGTAGATGTACTACACTCTTTGTTTTTTAGCTGATTTCTTTGCTCTGCCAACTGACAGGTGGGACCTAGAAACCAGGTGACAATTTAACCAGTCAACAAAGTGCCACGTCGACTATGTGGCCGGTCAGTAGGGTGCAATACGGTGCTCTACGATGAGCTGGTGATCGTATAATCATCGTAAAACTATATATAGTGACCGTAAAGAGCGTATTGTTACATACGTTGACCGCCAGTGTATTTTTCTCATTTCAAATTAAGCCATATTAACCAGAAAGGACGCAATATGGACTAGTACTAGTACTGCTTTGATGTGTCCCGTCAACTCGCCGAACGAGGAGAAGCTTGCTTACTACCCCTCTCCCTCGCCCACGCGCGCGGTGGTTCGCAGGACGAGGAGAGGGTTTTGACTACAGCGCCCTCTCCCTCTCCCTCGCCCTCGCCCTCGCGGTGGACGTGCAGCAGTTCAATCGGTGTCAGATTGCCAGAAGCATAATGTGTATTGTAGTATCATCATTGTTGGACCTTCCGAAGAGGCGAAGAGCCAAGTGCAAGGTTCACACGAGTATGAACTGTTGAACCTCGCGAAGAGGCAAAGAGCCAAGCGCAAGGTTTTATAGGAGTTTTCGTCCTAGTAGGAGCATACTACAACTATAGCAAACGATGCTACTGTATGATGCCGCCACGTCACGTATATCCAAAGCCGTGCCACCTTTTTTTCTCAAAGGGCGTGTTGGAGCCCGTGCAACAACCACACAAGTTGCATGTACACATAACACATTTACTAGTTTCTAACGGACAAATGCGAGTATGCCACACAAGTTCATCTCCAATTCATGTGATAAATTTGTGAACGACTAGTCTACATATATTCACAGCGCTACCGTTCACAATTCACCGTACTCCACTTACACGTTATAGATGGACTACATGTCCTCCTCCAGGTTCCAGTCCTAGGTGTTCTTCATGGATGGCACGATCCATAGCGTTGGCAACGGGAATCATTGTCGCAGCTTTCTAGTCCGGTTCCACACGATGGAGACTCATCCAAGCTGAAGCGGCATAAATCAGGGATAGCGTGTCCCAGCATGTCGTTCATCCGGCGGTGCGCACTGAAGACACAACCATGCTTCATGCATGGCAGGCCTTCCGTGTCGTGCACGGAAGGTGGCATCTGCTTCACAATGGGGTAGCTGTCCCCAATGAAAAGCGAGTACTCTCCAAGAGTGTTCCTCAGCACCCAGGTAGCATCACGAGGGTCGAACTCGGCGCCGTTCATCTGGTACACGCGGCATCTCAGATCTGGACACATGGTGACGTACATAGTCAAGGTCCATGCATAATAATGTTGTGCTCAAATATGGCGGTCAATAATACTGTGCAGCAAATAGTACTACTCCGGTATAGAGGAAGTAAAATAACCAGCTTATTATATATAGCCACTCTTGGCTACATGGATGAGATAGTAAGACATGGAAAAACAAAAATGGTGGCAGCTAGTGGGTTCAAGTCTTCAAGGGCCTAGCTAGCTATACGCGTCCTCCAAGGTAAAAAGTACTCCTACTAGTACGTAAGTAGAGTACTAGTACAACAATGAAAGAGAAGGCGAGAGGGTTAAAAAATGGAATACCTGGGTAGATGGTGATGGTCCGATCGTGGTAGATTGTGTGACCATGTTGCACATCAGTGGTACCATGGGTAACGACTGCTAAGATAGTTGATCCTAATATGCCAAAGTCATCTACAAGGTTCCAAGTTAGACCGAATCGCGGATGCAAATGCACATCCAGGATCGGCGATCTTATTTTGATTGCGGGATGACTGGTCCCTGCAAAATAATGGAGTACCGTTAGGGATGCAAATGATGGTTTGTGCATTCCATTTGGAATCTCACGTACCGTAGGATAGCAACCAGATGAAATAAGTCCCCTGGCTTGTCACCACGAAGATGCGGCCTAGATGGCGCACGGTGTCTTCGAACGTGTAGGCGTACAAATCTGCCGCCGCCAACATGCGCCAGCCTCTGCCGTTACTGCCTCTTGCATTGATGGCAATCCTTATGTCGAACACCGCGATGAGATAGTAATCGTCGTAGCCGCATCGCTTTGTCGGCGGGTCCGCAATTGCTATCTTCTTCAATCTCATGTAGGCATCATCATACGTATTCAAGCCCAGCCAGTCCGGAAGGCCGATCCCAATGGTGGAGAAGGGGTCTACCGGAACGGCCGCACTGCTGTGGATGTTGTGCAAAATGATGGTGGTATCCGGCCGGAGGTATGCAAGCCAATCTTCATTGGCACTGACCCAGACCTATATATAAGACGGTGGGCAGCGGAGAAATTACGGGATGGAAATGGAATAACTAAGTACTACATGATCAAACTCCATTACTTACCTGCTCATTGGACAAAATCCGACTACCTCTCAACGTCGGCAACTCTAGCGGAGTCAACGTGCAACCATGGCCAGGGAGCGGTGGACTGTTCGAAGGATTGTCCCATAGAAGAACCTTCTCGTCGAGGACGCATGGAAGACCAACAAGCATGGCCTTTTCCCAAGCCATTTTAAGCATCGTCTTGAAAAAGTTGGTGCAGGAAGCACCGAGTCTTGCGGCGGTGAGGACGTCGAAGCGGCGTGCGATTTCTCCCAGAGGATCGTCGTCCAAGGTCTCCCAACCCCGACGAGGAGAACTGCCTCGCGAATCCATGGGAGCAGCGACGAACTGCCTTCTCTTCGTGGGGAGGGGAACTGGCGAGGAGGAGATAAGAGCGTAGTAACCGCAGGGCCTCGTCCCTTCCAACTGTAGATCGTTCCTTAGAGAAGGGGTGAGGCTATTATTTACTACTAGCACTATCATTATGGGACGTTATGGGATTGCATTATACTGTAAATAATAGCACTAGTAAGAAATTTTTGGCACTAGCTAGTAGTTTTTGGCGTGGATTAAGAAATTTTGGGTATGTTTTTGCTATTTTTTGTACACGCCAACTAGTGTCAAAAAACGTCTTACATTATGTGACGGAGGAGTACGTACTCGTATTGTAGCAGTACTAGTACTACTTTCTCAACTAGTAGTGCGATGTACTGTACTTCTTGTATAGTGCACCAGTTTTGAACTCTTGAATCTCAAGGCCAAGGAGCTACAGTTGGAAGTGGAGGGTACTACTATTCTCTAGAACCATCGCTGTACTATCAATGCGGGGAAAGTACACCTGCGTTGTGGCCTAGTGGGTACTCTCGGTGCTCTATTCAGCCGCTCCTCTCATGTAGCTGGCCTACTCAACCGCTCCTCTCACGCACACACTAGCAGCCCGTTTATCAGCGACGGTTACTAGGGGGCGGAACATTTGAGTTATTTGATACAGCGAGACTAGGCTTTTCACTTCCATTTGTGGAGGTGTAATGGATCTCGTCGAACTTTGTTAGTAGTTCCTTCTTTATGAATGAGATGAAGCAAAGCTTTTGCCTCCGTTTAAAAAAACACGTCAAGAGGAATTTCTTTTATAGTAGAGCCGATAATGGAGTGAAGTCCATGCATGCAACGCCACGAGCTATAGAGTAGTAGTAGAGCACTTTACGTACAGAGCCATATTGCACAGTTCCCAATGCCCTGCCAGGCTTTTCCGGCTCCTCGGGCTTAATTGGGAGGCGCTAGTTTAAATATGCTACTAGCTGATGAGTAAGCTGCAAGCGAGGTGCGGCTAGGGCGAGCACGCGAGCCACGAGATGCTGGGAAGGAAAACCCGTTCACCTGGCTAGGGTATCCAGTGTACCCAGATTGTGGTGCCGCACGTCCGTTTGACTTCAAAACTCAAACTACCCGTGTAAAATATTGGCTCGCAGCGAAGTTACTATTTAAAAAAAAGGCCGCCGTGTGTTCGGCCGGGATCGAACCCACAAAACGAGGTATAAAATCCCACTTTGGTTAGAGTTAGTTCAGGGTTAGAATCTAACCTCTGACTTAGAGTATCCAAACAGGGCCCATGTCGCCCATTAAGTCAACGCCTTCTATTCGACCGGGCGTTATGACTTGTGGGACCTACATGTTAGTCTGCACAAAAATCCCCGAGTGACCTCCTACCTCTGGCCCGTCCACCTAGTCATCCTCGGCCATGGAACGCAGCTACCGCCGCCGGTAGAAGGCGAGGTCAAAACCGCCGGCGGTGCGGAGCCCATCTTGCGGCAGCCCAGATGCCAGCTCCGTCCGGCGCTCGCGGCCGCTAGCTAGCCAAGATAGCTCCGTCCAGCTACTTGTCTGTAAGGTTTGCTAGCTAGATTGGCACGGCGGCGTGGCGGCTTGCTCGCGCGCGCCGCGCTAAGGCCAGCCATCTGGCTCGAGCGAAGGCCAGCGTGGCAGCTCGCTCACTCGTGAGTCACGCTCGGGCCAGCCTGCCAACCCGCACTACTAGGGAAAAGGCTAGCAGCTGCGCGGGTTTTAGTTGTATCAGTAGCGCGGGGACCGGCGCTACTAATAAGCCACTACAGCTAACACGTAGCAGTAGCGCGTGCTCACCGGCGCTACTGCTATACAAGTGTAGCAGCAACGCGCTTCGTGGAAGCTCGCTACTGCTAATAGCTCTAGCGCGCGTTGCCTGGACGCGCTACTGCTATCGTGGCGCTGCTGCTAACTTTTCTCCACTCACTACTACTAATTTTAGTAGTTTTTGTTGTTTTTTCTGCATATTTGTTTTGTATTTGAACAGGCTTTATACAAGAATCTTCAGCAGATAGAAATGTCATCATGTAATCATAGCATATACATACAAATAGTCTCATCATAATCATCATCCAATACACAGTGGTATCTCATCATCATCTCGAAAATAGTGATACATGCTAGTCTCGAATACTTGCAACTACAACGTCATCCATCTAAACAATGGTATATGCGAGAAGAGCTATCACTATGAGTGAGAGCGGAACTATGCAGTACATGAGGCGGCGGTTACGAGTCCTCTCTCGCGCTAGCGTGAACCTCAAGTAACTAGCTTCTCCTTCTTGTCTGCTTTTGAAGCCTTTATGGTTGGCGCCCGAGACCCCATTCACTTGCGCCTGACACTCAGGCCACTCGTTGTACATCCCCGGAACCTTCCCTTTGTACACGACATAGCACCGCCATCTCGCCATCAAGAAACTAGGTACTTGTTAGAGATGCATGTTCATCAAGAGGATGTACAATCATATGCAACAAAATATATTAAAGCAACACGAAAAAGAAAGGGTTAATTAGCAACTAGATGCAACATACAGTACGCAAACTAATTAACTAGAGGTACGCAGGTCATCGTACCCAAACAAACAAAGTAGCGTTACACAAGTTCGGCAGGGACCGTGGACATCACAAAGTTTCATCGCTACATAAAGTATACAAGTTCAACCGACACATATCATCATCATCGGTATCGTAAATCACTAGAAGTTCCATCCTTCCATATCATCAAGGATGGACCCTAGCTTCTTGAACGGCGTGAAGTCTTGATGTTGCATGCCTATGCGAGTTCGGACGTCAGCTCGCGATATAGGGCCGTGGTGGAACATCCCCTTCTCATCGACGACTTCTTTCATGATGATCGTCACAATGTCCCTTTGGATGTGAAAGAAGTCATCTCTAAGTTTATAATCCGCTTCTCCATGAGAGTCTAGCCACTTGTGGATATGTTCATCATTTCTGCTTGTCATGCAAAGCTTTTGGTGATCCGTGTTGAACTCAATCATGAGATGGAGGATGTGGAATCCATCCTTCTTGCTTGGTTTTGGGACATGGATGCAACAGAAGTTAGTTTTATGCGCGAAACCCATCTTCTTGTTCCTTTGTTTCCTGATCTACATCTGGCCACCTCTAATGCTGAAGCCTTGGAGAGCATCATCTAGAATATTCATTATGTGGGTGTAATCGTTCTTCTCGTAGTCTCTGGAAGGGTCGAAATACACGGCGTGGAAGACCCGCAGGTAAAGAACGATAAGGAAGGCGCGCCCGTCGCTGCGGGGAAAAGATACCTCAAATTATTCTTCATATGAGCGAGAAGGAATGATTGAAATGTACGAAAGGGTTGTCCAGAACTGACTTACTTTGGATGATAAGGCAGGAGGACAATTTCCTGGTCCTTATTCTGTACCATGAAGTTTTGGAGGTAGTCCCTAGCAGTTTCACGCTCAAAGTCGCCAAGACTCAAGAAAGACTCGTGCATGTAATACGGATCCGCCACACAGATTTGCCAGACTTCTTCTCTCTTCATGACGGAGCTCATATGTAGCGCAAAAAGGCAGACAATTGTAAAATCGAGCCGCCTTGTTAGAAACATCTGAAAGATATGGTCAAACCGCAGGAAGAACACCTCCGCGGGCCGTGTGTTGACATAGCACTTCCCCTCAGGCACACGAGCTGCGTATGTTGGATATCCTGGATCCTTCGAGGCTAGTAGGCTTTTCTCAGTCGATAGCACATGGTCGTGCAGTCTCCTGAGATCCCCTGATAGTGCCTCCAGCGGTTTCGACGGTAGCATCGGCTCGCCCGTGAGATGGAACATGGCCGCACCTTTCACGGGTACACGCTCTTCAGAATCCATCATCTGGCTGCTATGTGCTCTGGCTTCTTTGGAGGCAGCTATCTTCCTCGATCTCTTCCTCTCCTTTTTCTTGGGCACACCTTCCAGACCCTTCCTTAACCCCTGCCCCAGTGTTCCCGGGCTAAGCACTGTACGACCTTCGGCTAGTTGAGCCTGTGTTGAGGCGGCATCTTCAGGCGTGTCCTGTGAGGATTTCATGAAGAGAGACTTTTTGCAATCCCTGCTACGACCTTCCTGCCCGGGCAGATCATCCATATCCTCATTAGCATGCTGATAGCCCGATTCGTCATATGGTTGACTCATCATATCTATGTCACAGTCATACGCGTTTGTATTGAGGAAACCCATTGGGTCATCCTCCGTTCATCATCCATTATATGTTCTACAGGACCGATTACATCAGCAAGTACTATTGCACCCCCTTCATCACGTCGTCCGCCGCTCTCACCCGACACTACAGGAGCTGGTAATTGCGTAGGTGAGGTGGTGGTCTCCGCACATGGTTATTGATGTGTGGTTATTGGTGTGCTCTCGGCCGGCTCTAGACGAATAAGATTCTTCGGCCATAGCAGCACCCAACCCTTGCAATTTCCAATCCGCGGTGGGGTCTCGTCGTCCTCTCCCACAGGATGTACTGGAGGAGGCAAATGCTCGTGCCCCGATTTCACACTGGACAAGTTAACTCTGAAGTGCCCAGTGGGGATCGGGTGGTTGTGGAACGTGGGTTGCAAGGGGTTCATTATCATCCCCTTTCCCATGTCCACCTTCTAGCCTTTGATCAAGTAGAGTATGGTGCACGGGGTTTCTTCGGCCTGCAAACACATGTCTGTGGCGTAAAACATCCGAAAGGCAACGAAAATGGAATATTCTATGTTGGTGCAACATGTAACTACTGTGATGGCGTCGAGCTCAGCCAAAGATGAAGGCCCACCTAGCACGCCAGAGACCGAGGACGGGCTGCTATGAGCGGGAGCGACTGCGAGAGGAGGCCCGGTTGCGTGAGCAAGTGATGGTGCGGTGGTGTTGTTGTTCACGGAGTTGCTCCCGACGAAACTGGGCAACGGGAAATCATGTACCGTCTTGTCTGGATTTTCCTTCGTCCAGTTAGTGATAGCTGGAACCAAGTTAGTAGCAAAATCATTTCTACAGGCAGTTACAGCTGCATTGACTGCTTGTAGTAGCAACTCATTTTTCTCCTCGGCTGTTTTCTTCGCGTCCTCGGCTGCTTTTTTCTCGACCGCAAGCTTCACCTTCTCGTTGATGTCCGCCTGACTAAACTTCTTTTTCTGCTTCTTGGCCTCCGGGCCCTCGTTGTAAAACACCTTCCACGTGGCGCCGTCTCCAGCGTCGTGCACACGACCATATTGCGGCCGCTGGCCCAAAGGGAGTCCCTTAAGTTCGTTCAAGGCCCGGTTGAGAGGGGTGTCTCACTTGGGCCTCATCGGAGAAGTAGGGCTTTCGGCTGCAAGCTGGTGTTGCTTCTCCTGCAGAAGGAGCATGAACCGTTTAGGAATGTGTAGTCGACTAGATCTGGAGCTAAATGTTAGGTGGTAAAAGAATAATTACCAGTAGTCTAATAAATTTCCTCGTGATCTGGTCTGTGTAAAAAACCTTCTTTTCCTTGTCCCACTTGTAGCGGGCCCTGATGAAGTCACACTCCAAGGGGTTAGTGAACTTTGCGAAGGGGTCTGGGATACCCGCGGCTTCACATTCCGCGTCCTCCTTATCCCATATGGGCCTTTTACCGAGGTAGCCACGGCTTCCGAGGCGATGCTTCCCCGTGTTCCTTTGCTGAAGGCTCTTGAATTTCGCAGCCTTAGACTTGGCTACCCCGGTAGCGCAAGTGTCCTTGAAATTTTTGAACTCCTCTACCGTAAGTGTCGGATTTTCCTCAGAATCTTGGACAGGGGTTCCTCAGCCTCAATAGCTCGTTTCACCCTCCCTTTCCAGGAGGCTAAATCATTGCTGAACATGGCCATGGCATGATTGTTAATCTTTTTCATCTTCGGATCATCCCACGGTTCCTCTATGTTATCATCCCGGTCGAGGAACTTGAATTTCTTGTGCAACTTCGTCAGGAGCAACTACGTCAAATGTTCTTTACTCCTTAAGTCATCGTCGTTGATGCTCGCGCATTCCCGTAGGATGCATCCTACTTGGTTCCCATAGCACTTGCGAGGTTCTTTCGGCTCTAATGGCTCAAACTTGCCAGGTGCCATCTTTGTGATCACCAGTCGTCCAATCCCTAGTTTGTTAGGTTTTCGTATCCTCTGCTTCTTTTGATTCTTCTTTTCGGTAGCGGCAACGGTACCTTCCCCGCCGGTATCTTCCTCGTCGGAACCTTCCCCGCCGGTCTCGGCGCCGCCATCGGTGCCGGCGCCGTCGGTGTCGATGTCGGCGTCAGTACCATCATCGAGGCCGACCTGCAAACCTTGACTTTGCATTTTCTTAGCAGTCAAATAGTCAAGGTACTCTTGTTCACCCTCATAATCCATCTCGTCTGCATCTTGGTCAGAAGGCCCAGTTTCTTTGCTGTTCGACATGTTTCCTATGATTAAGTCTCCTCGTTTAATTCTAAAACTATGAAAAAAAAGAGAAATGACATAAAAAAGAAATCTATGTTTGCCGGAATGTCGTTTTCAAGCACTCGATATGCCTACTATCTAGCACAAATCATGCCAAAATTCACGGAAAATTTCGTCATGACCTTTGCTAAAAAATGGACATATCGAGCGCCTGAAATTCACCCGAACAGAAATGAATCAACATTCCGGTGTAACATAGGCCACTCGGATCATTTACCATGCACATAATCATCATGTCCAAATGACATGTCCAAATTTCCAAATATGACATGTCCAAAACATCACATGTCCACATATATAACCTAATTAACCATCTGCACTAACTAAAACCTAACTAAATTAACCAAAAAACCTAGCTACCAGAGAGAGGAGGAGAGGTGGGGGGCTTACAGAGGGTGCAGGCCCGACGACGGCCGAGGTTGGGAGGGGTCGGGGTCGGGGTCGAGCGCTGGGGCCGGAGCCGGGGTCGGGGTCGGGGCCGGGGCTGTGGGCGAGCACTGGGGTCGGGATCAGGGGCCGGAGCCGGCGCCGGGGTCGGTCGGTGTCGGGGTAGGGGGCGAGCGCAGAGGCGCGGCGAGGGCTCCGGCGGCGCGACGGGGGAAGAGAGAGTGTGGGGATTTGGGGGAAAAGAGGCGAGATGAAGAGAGGATTGGGGATTTTCGAGGTTAAGTGGGCATAGTAGTAGCGCGTTTAGGCGAATCGCGCTATAGCTACTCGAGGTAGCTATAGCGGTTTCATGTAGAAACCGCTACTGCTACCTTGACTAGATGTAGCTCTTTTATGAAAAATGCGCTGCTGCTATAACCAGTACCTATATAACAGTTTTCCCGTTTGTTTCCTTCTATTTTCTTTTCCTTTATTTTCTCTCACTTTTTTTCCGAGAGCAGTTAACTAAGGCAATTGAAGGCGGTATATATTGCATCATTTGATGGTTAAATATGTATACAAAATTGGAACATATATATTACATCATTGGACCCATGCATAATAATGGCTAAGTGTGTATACAAAATAGGAACATATATATTACATCATTTGACCGATAACATACGGTTCCTCAGCGTTGACGTTTTCGTTTTTGAGTCAGCTTCTTTCCCTTCTTGTTTGTTGAAGAATAATTGAGCCCCTCATTGTGACTTTGCCTTTTCCATGGAGTACGATTTTTCTTAGGTAATGTAGTATTGATTCTTCTTTTGACGTATACTTCATCATCATCATCTTCCCTCATTGGGTTGTCGTACTGATCGTAGTCTTCCTCGTTGGCGACTCCATCCATTCCAATGATGTTCCTTTTGCCTCTCCTCACGACAACACGGCTGGGATTGCGCGGGTCGGTTATGAAGAAGCATTGTGTCACGTGCTTAGCGTGTACCCATGGCTCATTTTTTGCGATAGCGTTCACGGTAGCGCTCTTGGCGTCGGGTATAGTCATGGTAGTGAAATTCCGGTTTTCTCTTTCGACATCTTAGCCCATCTGACACGGAACATCGTCGTGTTGTGCAGTCCAGAGTAGTCAAGCTCCCAGATCTCCTCGACCCTTCCGTAAAATCTTTCAGTTGCGCCGTTGTCACTGCCGGTCATGCATTCCATCGTCACCCCTGATTTCTGATCATCACTGTCCATATCTTTGGCCTCCGTGTAGAACGTGTATCCGTTGATATCGTATGCCTGATAGGTTAGGAGGTTGGGCGGGGGGCCATGTGCTAAGGCGTATATGAGCAATATGTCCTTAGAGCCCTCCTCCGGGGGATTAGCAATAATATGCTCTTTGAACCAATGCAGGAAAGTGGAGTTGTGCTCTCTAGTAACTTCGGCGTCCGTCCTGCATACCCTCCGGTCACGAGACTTCTTTGCGATAATTTCTTTGTGCAGTGCCACGAAAGGATCTACCTCCTCTAGGTGTTGTAGCACTACCAAGTTTGCTATGTCAAAGTCGCTGCGTCGATCTGAGTATGCCACGTGCAGTTCCCTGCGACCGTTGGAGTGACCTTCTCCTTCAAGCCTCCCATCATGCTTGTTAACGGGCAAACCAACACTAACATCAGGTGGCTGGTCTGCGCCATATAGAAAATTCTCGCAGAAAGAGATGCACTCTTGTGTCAGATAGCCTGGACGATGCTTCCATCCGGATGGGACATGTTATGAACAAATCCTTTGATGATCCCATTCATCCTCTCAAACGGCATCATGTTGTGCAGAAATGACGGCCCCAGGTCTATTATGTCATCCACAATATGGACACACAGATGCACCATCACGTCAAAGAACGCGGGCGGGAAGTACATCTCAAGCTCATTCAGTATCACAACAATCTCTTCCTGTAGCCTTCGGAGCTGCTTCACACTGATCGGCTTTCGAGAGATGACGTCGAAAAAGTTGCAGAGACCAATAAGCGTGTCACGGACGTGCTTGTCCATTATCCCTCTAAGGGCAACAGGTAGTATCTGCGTCATCATCACATGACAGTCATGGGACTTCATCCCGCTGAACCTTTTCTTGTCCGTGTCTAGATATCTGCTTATCTTGCCACAGTAACCGGAAGTAACTTTGACTCCGGTAAGGCACTTAAAGAATTGATCGATCTCAGCCTGACTTAAGGTGAAGCAAGAAGGGGGGAAATAATCCTCTTTCTTTATTTTCTTGCCCTTCTTCTCCCGCGCCTCTATCTCCGTCTCTGTCTTGTCTGACTGTTTACGGGGCGGCATGTGCAGATCTTCCCTGATTTTCAAATCTTGCAAGTATTTTCTTGCCTTCGGCCCATCCTTGGTCTTATCCGGCATGTTCATCAGTGTCGCGAGCAAACTCTCAAGGACATTCTTACAGATGTGCATTTGATCAAGGCAATGAGGTGTATCGAGTTTGTGCCAGTACTCCAAGTCCCAAAACACAGACCTCGTCTTCCATACCTTCAGCAGCGGCTCCGGCGCCTTTTTCATCGTCTTTCCCGGCGCAGGGCACTCCTTCCAGTTTTTCAACAGCTCATCGATTTCGGCACCGCTCCGCTTACGTGGAGGTCCTCGATGCTCAGCGTGACCATTGAATAGATCTGCACAGTTTCTCCACGGGTCGTCGTGTTCGAGCCATCTTCGATGCCCCATGTACACGATTTTCCCAGACCCGCCATATTTCCTTGACGTTAGCTGCTGAGACGTCGTATCATCCATGCACCGCGTGTATCCACAATATCCATGGCACACCTGGCCTGCGACATATCCGTAACCGAGATAATCGTGCACCGTCGTGATCAGCACGGCTCTCATGTAGAAATACTCGCCTTTGTTGGCGTCCCATGTCTTGGCCGGTGTTTTCCATAAAGTGTCTAAATCCTCTTGAAGTAGCCCCAGATACAAATTAATATTATTTCCTGGTTGTTTTGGCCCTTGAATAAGTATGCTCATGTGAATGTAGTTTGACTTCATGCACAACCAGGGGGGAGATTGTACATCCATACAAACACAGGCCATGTGCTATGGTTGGTGCTCTGGTTGCCAAACGAATTCATGCCATCGGTACACGCGCCGAGCATGATGTTCCTTGCATCACATTCAAAATACCGATAGAAGCTGTTCAACGCTCTCCACTGGCTTCCATCCTTGACGTGTCTCAGCTTCGGATCATCTCCATCGTCGGGCTTCTTCCTCTCCGCGTGCCAGCGCATTAGCTTTGCTTCTTTGGGATCTATGAAATACCGCTGGAGACGGGGAGTGATCGGTAAGTACCATACAACTTTCTGGGGACATTTCTACCCGGCCTTCTTGTATCGAGAAGCATTGCACACCGGACAGCTTGTTTTTTCCGCGTACTCTTTCCGATAAATTATGCAATCATTGATGCATGCATGGTATCTAACATGCGGCAGATCCGGAGGGCACACGATCTTCTTGGCCTCATCAACACTAGTAGGACATAGATTCCCCGCGGGAAGAACATCCTTTAGGTACTTGAGATGCTCATCGAGGCTAGTGTCGGTCCATTTGTTTTTAGCCTTCGTCTTCAGGAGTTGGAGCGTGAAACTCAAGCGGGTCACCTCAGGATTGCAACCATCATACAATGGAGTGTTCAAGTCTACCACCAGTTGCTGCAGATTAGCCTCCTCTCTAGAAGCAGCTCTCTCAGTACTCGTCTCCTTGCAAAGCAGTGCTTGAACATGAGGGTCCCGCACGATTGAACTTAGTACCGACGAACTCTGCTGCGGGGAGTCCACATTCTCTCCGCCGCCATGTCCGGCCCCTTCTACTCCTCCATGTCCAGCCCCTTCTCCGCTGCCATGTCCAGCCTCTTCACCGGCGCCATTATCGATCATCTCTTCGTCTTGCCCCGTGTCGTCATTGCCTGCCCTGTCGGCGTCCTGAACATCGTCATCCTCATCTTCAATTATCCATCGAGTATAGCCATCCATGAAACCAGTCATGAGCAGGTGCGCTTCGACACGACCATCGTCATAGGGGTCGAGCCAAACTATTCGTTTGCATTTTCGACACGGACATAAAACCTCTGGCCGGTTGTTTTCTTTCATGTCCTGCACCGCCAACCGCAACCACCTGTCCACCATCGTTCCACTGACCATCATGAACGTCTGCACGGTAATAATAAACAAATTGATTATAAAAATGCATGCATGCATCAAAGTAATACAAAAATTCGGCATGACCTTCCCTAAAAATAGGACATATGTAGATCTAGAGTTTGCCCGGAATTCGCCAAAACGGAAATAAATCGACATTTCGGAAAAACATAGGCAACTCAAAAGCACAACTTGGCGTCAACACATGCCACACACACAATTTCCATCATATTACCCAATGATCATATCACACACACATACACATATTTCCATTTTGCAAAAGCATGAAATTTTAATCACCTCTATCTCGAGATCGAGCACACGGTGGAGATGATGATGTAGGGAGATCAAAAGTGCACAAAGCTCTTCTAGACAAAGAAAGATCTAGTTAGGGGGCAAATAGGTCACTTAACTAAATGCTTCATCTACCTAGCTAGCTAATTTGGGAGGAGACAACTTCAACTAGTGGAGGGGGAAGGAAAAAGAGAAAGGAGATGCATTAATGGAGGTGGTGTAGTTAGCTAGGAGTAATGAAGAGAGAGAAAGGTAGGTAGAAGAGGGAGAGTAATGGGGGAGAAGTATTGAGGAAGAAGAAGAGTGAGAGAGGGAGGATGTGGGAGGTAGGGGAAAGGGAGGAGAGGAGATGGGGAGGGGGAGGTGGAAAAAGGTGGTGGGTGCTACGTCTTAGCAGTAGCGCGGGAGCGAAAACGCGCTACTGCTAAGAGCGTAGCAGCAGCGCGCTTTCCTATCACGTGCTACTGCTAAACGGGCCAACCGTGTGGACAATTTCAAAATTAGCAGCGGCGGCGTGACTAAAAACCACGCTACTACTATGGCATTAGCAGTAGCGCGCTTCTTGACGCCGCACTGCTGGTAAACTTAGGTCGTTGTGTACTGTCGGTGGATTTTTGTAGCAGCGCGCGCTACTACTAAATTTACATCAGTAGCGCGCTTTCCCTAACCGCGCTGCTACTAATTAGCAGCAGCGCCTCTTTTTGTGCCACGCTGCTGCTAACATTCTGTGTATAAGGTTTTCCCTAGTAGTGCCGTGCGGAGGCCAGCGCGGCGTCCGGCCCGTCCGGCGGAGCGGCGGCCAACTCGCTCATCACCGGCGCCACCGACGAACACGCATCAGTACTGTTTGAAGTAATGTTCAGGAAAATAATGATTTGAGGGGGAATAACACGATAGAAGGTCAGATGTGGGTCCCTCGTGTCAACGGTCAAACAAAATGTGTTGGTTTAAGCTGCTCGTAAGCACGGACGTGTGGCCCAACCCTGTCATAAATGGGTTTAAACTGACCTAATCGGTAGGTAGTAGTTTTTGGCGTGGATTAAGAAATTTTGGGTATGTTTTTGCTATTTTTTGTACAATAGATTCTTCCTAGGGCTGGTTGAAAGTGGTAGTTTTTTGTTAAATACTCTACATATTGTAAGTAGGAGTGAAAATTAAGCTTTGGAACCCAATAAGCAAGGCTAGTTACTGATACGTCTCCAACGTATCTATAATTTTTGATTGTTCCATGCTATTATATTATCTGTTTTGGATGTTTATGGGCTTTATTATGCACTTTTATATTATTTTTGGGACTAACCTATTAACCCAGAGCCGAGTGCCAGTTCCTGTTTTTTCCCTTGTTTCAGTGTTTCGAAGAAAAGGAATATCAAACGGAGTCGAAACGGAATGAAACCTTCTGGAGAAGTTATTTTTGGAAAGAAAGCAATCCGGGGGACTTGGAGTGCACGTCAGGAAAGCAACGAGGGAGGCACGAGGTAGGGGGGCGCGCCCACCCCCTGGGCGCGCCCTCCACCCTCGTGGGCCCGTCGTGGCTCCACCGACGTACTTCTTCCGCATATATATATATATCCATATACCCTAAAACCTTCAAAAAACAGAATAGATCGGGAGTTCCGCCGCCGCAAGCCTCTGTAGCCACCAAGAACCAATCGGGACCCTGTTCCGGCACCCTGCCGGAGGGGGGAACCCTCACCGGTGGCCATCTTCATCATCCCAGCGCTCTCCATGACGAGGAGGGAGTAGTTCACCCTCGGGGCTGAGGGTATGTACCAGTAGCTATGTGTTTGATCTCTCTCTCTCTCTCTCTCTCTCTCTCTCTCTCTCTCTCTCTCTCTCTCTCTCTCTCGTGTTCTTGAGGTGATACGATCTTGATGTATCGCGAGCTTTGCTACTATAGTTGGATCTTATGATGTTTCTCCCCCTCTACTCTCTTGTAATGGATTGAGTTTTCCCTTTGAAGTTATCTTATCGGATTGAGTTTTAATGATTTGAGAACACTTGATGTATGTCTTGCGTGGGATAACCGTGGTGACAATGGGTTATTCTATTGATTCACTTGATGTATGTTTTGGTGATCAACTTGCGGGTTCTTCCCATGAACCTATGCATAGGGGTTGGCACACGTTTTTGTCTTGACTCTCCGATAGAAACTTTGGGGCACTTTTTGAAGTTCTATGTGTTGGTTGAATAGATGAATTTGAGATTGTGTGATGCATATCGTATAATCATACCCATGGATACTTGAGGTGACATTGGAGTATCTAGGTGACATTAGGGTTTTGGTTGATGTGTGTCTTAAGGTGTTATTTTACTACGAACTCTAGGGCTGTTTGTGACACTTATAGGAATAGCCCAATGGATTGATCGGAAAGAATAACTTTGAGGTGGTTTCGTACCCTACCATAATCTCTTCGTTTGTTCTCCGCTATTAGTGACTTTGGAGTGACTCTTTGTTGCATGTTGAGGGATAGTTATATGATCCAATTATGTTATTATTGTTGAGAGAACTTGCACTAGTGAAAGTATGAACCCTCGGCCTTGTTTCCTATCATTGCAATACCATTTACGCTCACTTTTACCACTTGTTACCTTGCTGTTTTATATTTTCAGATTACAAAAACCTATATCTACCATCCATATTGCACTTGTATCACCATCTGTTCGCCGAACTAGTGCACCTATACAATTTACCATTGTATTGGGTGTGTTGGGGACACAAGAGACTATTTGTTATTTGGTTGCAGGGTTGTTTGAGAGAGACCATCTTCATCCTACGCCTCCCACGGATTGATAAACCTTAGGTCATCCACTTGAGGGAAATTTGCTACTGTCCTACAAACCTCTGCACTTGGAGGCCCAACAACGTCTACAAGAAGAAGGTTGTGTAGTAGACATCAGTTACATAGTGCATATGTGTACATGATTGAAAGTAAATATCAACCATGAGTGACTAATATCTTGATGGAAAACTCGAAACTATGGAATACTAGGGAAAAAATTGCATGGTTGGAAATACTAGCAATGTTCATGTGCGTTGCAACGAATCATAATTAGAATAATACTTATTCACAAACTTGATACAAAACACTCTAATTTTTATATACATATATAACTAGAGATATATTATGTTTCAATTAGAATATATTCCTTGGGCTGTTTTGGTGAGGTCAGGGAGGGATGTGGTTGGTTTTAAGATACTAATTATGGGTTTTTCTGCAAATTGGTAGACAAGTGGGATGTTTGTGAGAAAAGGCAACAACTTACCTCACAGTCGTTAGATGTAGATCTAATGGTCACAAACGACGGATGGCAGACACAGCATCATCACCAACTTAGTCTTCTGTAGGAGTACTATATTGGGGTCCAAACTTTAGAAGAGAGAGGGGTGTTAATGTGCTCGTGTGTTGGTGTTTGGGGGAGAGAACGACTTCTCTGTGTGTGGGGGACGACGAGGGGTGGGGGTGGGCGACGAGGGGGGGTGGCTTCAGATAAAGAGTGAGGTATCTATATTTGAGGGACTTTAGTGCAATTGAGATATACATGGTCAATAGTGTGTGCACTCAAGGTTGATCAGTTTGTTTCACAGTTTGGACTATGAGATAACGATACTTTTGAACATGCGTGATATACTTTGATGTACTAGAATTACAAACCTAAGATTGGAATTTTGGAATTCGACTCCATCATTAGCTTTTGTAATTCATTTAAATGGAGGTACATTTTAAGCCGGGATTTCATGATTTCAAATTCATATATCAAACCTAGAGATATACACATACGGGCATGTTCAAACTTTATAATCATGCACTTTATTCATACACATACACATTTTTGCTTTTGTCATCATATTTAGGATAAACACATTTGGAATTTCATTTGAATTGGACCATATGATGGTATTTGCTTGTAGTAGCTCAATGATACATATTTGAATTGATTGGACAATCTAAGTTTCGAGTTGGAGACATTGATTTTCAAAACTTGCACTTTTTTTTGCATGCAAAACAAACAAATTCTCGGCCATGATATCATAGTCGGCCGTACAAGAGCAGAATATAATTTGCTTTCAAACTTCCCGCTCACATCGAAATATCTCGCGCCCAAAAGTTTAGCCCTGCGATATTCCTGTTTTACCCCTGCCACATGAACGGAAAAGGGCTGCTTTGGTAACTCCATTGTTTTCCCCTCTTTGCCCCCAACATTCTTCCCCAAAGCCCCTCCCCTTACCCTCCCCGACCCCCCAACCACGGCAAGCCGCCGAATCTAGTCCTTCACCGCAGCGGTGGACCTCACACCCCGACGGATCTACCTTCCGCACCTTGGAACCCCCAACTGCCAACTCACCAGTTCACCGGAGCCGCTTCAGCGACTGGCTTGTACACCGCTCGAGATCTCCTTGATCGCCATCATGGTCCACCGCACCGGATCTGCTTAACCGGCGCCCTCGTCCACCACAGTGTAGGCCCTTCACTGACTCCCTCATCTGCCCCTTCGCTGGCCCTTCATACAAGCCCACGTCCGTCGCAACAGATCCGCCTCACCGAAAGCACTATACAACGCGCCCGCCGAAGCCTTCGTCCACTGCACCGGACCCGCTCCACGGACGCCGTATTCAACTCCACCGGCCCTGCTTTACCGACGCCACAGCTGTTGGGGAACGTAGTAATTTCAAAAAAATTCCTACGCACACGCAAGATCATGGTGATGCATAGCAACGAGAGGGGAGAGTGTTGTCCACGTACCCTCGTAGACCGAAAGCGGAAGCGTTATCACAACGCGGTTGATGTAGTCGTACGTCTTCACGATCTGACCGATCAAGTACCAAACGCACGGCACCTCCGAGTTCAGCACACGTTCAGCTCGATGACGTCCCTCGAACTCCGATCCAGCCGAGTGTTGAGGGAGAGTTTTCTCAGCACGACAGCGTGGTGACGATGATGATGTTCTACCGACGCAGGGCTTCGCCTAAGCTCCGCAACGATATTATCGAGGTGTAATATGGTGGAGGGGGGCACCGCACACGGCTAAAATATCGTATATCAACTTGTGTGTAGAGGTGCCCCCCTGCCCCCGTATATAAAGGAGCAAGGGGGAAGCCGGCTGCCTTGGGCGCGCCAAGGAGAGGGGGGGTGTCCTCCTCCTAGTAGGAGTAGGACTCCCCTTTCCTAGTCCAACTAGGAAGAGAGGGGGGAAGGAAAGAGAGGGAGAGGGAGAGGGAAAGAGGGGCTGCGCCCCCCTCCCCTAGTCCAATTAGGACTCCTCATGGGAGGGGGCGCGCCACCTCCTGGCTGCTGCCCTCTCTCTCCCCTCAAGGTCCACTAAGGCCCAATACTTCCCCGGGGGGTTCCGGTAACCCCTCCAGCACTCCGGTTTTTTCCGAAACTTCTCCGGAACACTTCCGGTGTCTGAATATAGTCGTCCAATATATCAATCTTTATGTCTCGACCATTTCGAGACTCCTCGTCATGTCCGTGATCACATCCGAGACTCCGAACAACCTTCGGTACATCAAAACATATAAACTCATAATATAACTGTCATCATAACGTTAAGCGTGCGGACCCTACGGGTTCGAGAACTATGTAGACATGACCGAGACACCTCTCCGGTCAATAACCAATAGCGGAACCTGGATGCTCATATTGGTTCCCACATATTCTACGAAGATCTTTATCGGTCAAACCGCAGAATACCATACATTGTTCCCTTTGTCATCGGTATGTTACTTGCCCGAGATTCGATCGTCGGTATCTCGATACCTAGTTCAATCTCGTTACCGGCAAGTCTCTTTACTCGTTCCGTAATACATCATCCCGCAACTAACTCATTAGTTACAATGCTTGCAAGGCTTATAGTGATGTGTATTACCGAGTGGGCCCAGAGATACCTCTCCGACAATCGGAGTGACAAATCCTAATCTCGAAATACGCCAACCCAACAAGTACCTTTGGAGACACCTGTAGAGCACCTTTATAATCACCCAGTTACGTTTTGACATTTGGTAGCACACAAAGTGTTCCTCCGGGAAACGGGAGTTGCATAATCTCATAGTCATAGGAACATGTATAAGTCATGAAGAAAGCAATAGCAACATACTAAACGATCGGGTGCTAAGCTAACGGAATGGGTCAAGTCAATCACGTCATTCTCCTAATGAGGTGATCCCGTTAATCAAATGACAACTCATGTCTATGGCTAGGAAACATAACCATCTTTGATTAACGAGCTAGTCAAGTAGAGGCATACTAGTTACACTCTGTTTGTTTATGTATTCACACATGTATTATGTTTCCGGTTAATACAATTCTAGCATGAATAATAAACATTTATCATGATATAAGGAAATAAATAATACTTTATTATTGCCTCTAGGGCATATTTCCTTCAGCAGCCTCATCAGGTTATTTCGATCTGTACTCCTTCGGTTTTTCTCTTTATCGTGCAACTATTCACTTACCACACATGAGCTGTCTTGTATGTCGACAGGTGCCGCAACCGTAGCACCAGAGAGCCGGCCCAAACTCAACCGCAACACGAGCACCATCGACGATCCTTAGCTATCAAGTATGCCAACGATACCCATACGCCGCCGAGAATCAGGTACTATTATCCAAGGGCCGGCGCCTACGTTCACTTTCTTAGCATAAGCACCGCACCTTTGATTTTCTTCAGGGCATCATTCAGTTTTTCATGAGACGCGTTATTCTGCTTGCACCTGTAGGGCCATACTGCTGGCAGTGAACATGTTACATGTGCTAAATTACATACCAGTGCACATATAGTTAATATGCTTTAGTTTTGTCCTAAGTATTATTGTACTTCCTAGATATCACTGCCTACTATTTTACTTCTTGCATGCTATATTTATGATAATGGTGTTGTTCTGATGCCACCTGTTGGTTCCATCAGACTGCTTCATGTTCTCTATGCTTAATTACACATCAGCAAACTAGCATGTGGTTCCGCTGGTTTTTGTTCGTTTTACCCTACATTTTCTGATACTAACTATTACATCACTGCTACGAGCCTCTGTTACTTTTTTGTGTGTTCTTGATCTTCCCAAGTTGCATGACTAATTTGATGCTTCTATTAATTATGGAGTTGCCAACCCCATCAAGCAAAATATTTGTTCTTTTGGGGCTGGCACCTCGAACAAGCATAAAAATAGAGGGAAGCAGATATATTGTCGTGTATGCACACACCCTTCTTTCATTAGTTTAGATGAACCATTGATGATCAATTCGAACCAGTGCATGCGATTATAATTAATTTTACCTAAATAGAGGGTGTAGAATAAACTACAACAAGTAGATTTGCAACCACGGGATGCTGACGATATCTTCAAAGAACATTGCAAAAGCAGTGAAGCTTCACAACAACATATGGTAAGCCTGTGTGTTTTAGTACATGTGAAATGTAATGCGTGTGGGCTGCTTTCTTGGCTTGTGCCCTCATCCTGTAATATTACATAATAACAAATAGTTCAGTTGTCTGCTTTGCTGTATTGCTTGATTCGAATGCTTGTTTGTTACTTGTTATGCTATACGTGAGTTGGCCAATATGTCAGCAGTGCCTGCTGTACTATCGTAAAGAAATGCATGCCTAGTTCATTTGAGTCCTTAACTTTTCCTCTGAACTTCATCACAAGACTGTCTTAGTAGTTTATATGAGGCCACACTGTTAAGTGCTTTCTCAGATTATTTCAACTACTTAGGTGCCTTGGCAACTTAAATATAGCGGTGGTACACTCCCTTTCAACTAGGGATGTCAACTGGGTCCCGTTTAATCCCGATTAAAGTCCACTAGTGGTATGATAGTTCAAAAGAGTTTTTGTTTTTTTGAGGAAAATGAACCAGGGAGCTAGCAAAAACTAACTAGATGGGACTGGCGGATGTCGTTTATTTGCCACTTACATCCCTAGTTTCATCTTACCATTTTAATTTCTTTTCGGCTGATGCTGCTTCGAACCATTTAAATATAGCTTGCCATGCTCGGCAATAATTCGTATGTCGTTTACCATGTAAGCTTACTGCCTGGATCATGCGATAACTATCTCTTACTTATATCCAGCGGAAACCTTTCAGGATGCCGTTCACACTAGGACACAATGTACAACCCCAGAATCTATTTGTGGAAGCAGTGCGCCATCCATGTTACCAGATGGTAGCAGTTCAGAGGCAACACCGCCGGAGAGCAGTCTGAGCATAGATATTATAGTTCTTGAGGCTCTACTAGAGGCAGAAAGAGATGGTGTGGCTGCCATGAATGCGGTAATCTCGATCTTGAAGCTGGAAATTATGCAATTAGCTGCACGCATTATGCAAGCAACCCAAGAATTGGAGGAAGTAAGAATGTTGCATTTGAAGAGGAGGAGGTCCTGCTGCTTCTGCTATCTGAAGCCCAGGGTAATCCCAGTTCTTCTTTAGATAGCAGTTGAAATCGTCATTAGATTATTGTACTTGCATGTTGTGTCATGTCTCTGAATGGATTATGTTGTAAGACCCCCTATGTTGTCCATGTGTTGTAATGATCTGAATTTTTTAGGCGAGGTAATCCTCAGTACTTGTATGATTGACATAAGGTGAACTGTTTTTCATGTGAGCATATTGTATTGGATGAAATAACTGTTTGACTCAAAGTGTATCCAACCTACTGAATTCGAAGATCACGACATTTCTAAATCATAATCGTATATAAAGGTGGAATAAATCTTTGTTGTGGTTTTGAAGAAATAAATAACAAAATGTAGAATTATCTGTGGATATTCGTAATCGAATAAAAATTGGATTTGGATTTAGTTGCCAGGGCCCAGGGCAAACGTGAATGCTAATTCTCCCAAGTTTTGAACGAAGCGGCTAAACACCCACTATCATTTGTGGGCTTCCCGAAGCAAGTGTTTGCGAGATGGAAATTACTGTCTACCCCTCACATTTGACATCCTTATCGACCGGATTTACACTGCTGTCGATAGGGGTAGACTAGTAACTTCAATCAGACGTGACACGACGGCCTCTAAGCCCATTCAGACACGGTGGGCGCCAAACATGGCCGGCAAAACACATTTGATTCAAGCTCGTCCGAAAGACATGTGTCTCTCCCACCATTTCCCCATTCATCCACGGTGGGCGCCAAAACAAACTCTCCTTGTCCGAAATCGATGTAGGCTAATATTTTTAATAGGGGCAGATGTGTAACTTCCCTCAGACGTGACACAACCGCCCTACCTGTCAGCCCCGTTCATACACCATGGGCGCCAACCGTGGGCGGCAAAACACCCTCTCCTCGCCCGAAATCGTTACCGGCAAATATTTAGGAGATGCAAGATTACCGTCCTATCCCCAACCGACATGATGTCCGAAATTTTAAATAGGGGATAAGTTCGTAACTTTCCCACATTTCAGACAAGCGCGTCCCAAAGTTTGAGATCCCCCTCCCCCTCCATTTCCCCATTCATACACCGTCGGCGCCACGACAACCTCCCCACTGCGGCCAGCCTCCTCCGTCCGCCACCCCATCCTCCACCTTGCCAGAGCCGCTACCCCTACCCCGTCGTCCACTGCAAGAGATGGACGTCTCTCATCCACGGCGCCAGACCAGGATCCTTCATCACGTCGTCTCGCTTCATCGGCGTTGTCGTCCACTTTGCCTTGCCGCTCCTACGATCGCCTCGTCCACGGCAACAGGATTTATCCCCCGACTCGGCCGTCTGCCATCTAAAGTCTTCTTCCCCGCCGCCGACAGCCATCGCACCCGCAGCACCCTCAACGTATCATCAGGGGCCTACACGGCGTCGCAAGAGAGGTGGTACTCTTCCATATGTGCTTAAGTTATTGATCTCACCCCGAAAATAGATCTTAAATTGTTTACTGTACTTTCCTTGTCCGTACCAAATTGTAGTGGCTAGTTGAATGCAAACATTGGTTGCGAAGTAGCTTTGTCTGGTTTGCACCTTCAGATCCGCCATGTCACGGTCACTATACTCGTAAAGCTTATGGTTTCCCCTCTTTATATTCACTACCATCATCGTAGGTGCTTCACTGCTTCGTGTCGTGCTAGCACTGCTCCTCAAGACCTCAACCCATCAAGCGCAACAACATGCCACTCATAATTACAAAGCTTACGTGTTGAAATACGAATCTGATATGATGCTCATATTACTAAAATAGAGAACGTTTAATTGGTCACCTAATGTTCCTATATTCGTTTCGAAAAGCATGTGCGCCACCCACTCGTCGAGCTAGTTCCACTTTCTTGATTTTACTCTTGATGCTTAGGGTTTTCCCCTTTTATCTACTCTACTATGGTCTGCGTAGGTGCTTTCTGTCATACTAGCATTACTCCACCCTTCAAGCTAAACAACACAACACTCAAAATTCCAAAGCTTAGTTGTTCAAATATGATTGTGATATGATACTGATATTAGTTAACAGACACATTTAATTGGTTAGCTAAAGGTCCCACTTGAGTTTCCAAATGCATGTCGCGACATATAGAGAGACAGCAGAATTGCATTTCTTTGTCACTTGTTGACTGTACTTTCTTGTCCATACCAAATCTTAGTTGTTATTTCAAAGCAAATATCGATTGCTAACTACCCTTTGTGCGGTTTGCAGCTTCAGATCTGCCATCCCACTGCCACGGTCAACACTATACTCATCATGCTTACGGTTTCCCCATTTTATGATGACCACGATCAGCCTACGTGGTTCGTGTCGTAATAGCACTGCTCCACCCATCGAGCTAAACAAGATTAGTTGTACAAATTCAAATCTGATATTAGTAAAACTGAGAGATGTTTAATTGGTCAGCTAAATGTTCCTACTTTAGTTTCGAAATGCATGTGAGCCACATATGGAGAGACCGGAAGGAATAGTATTTCTCTGTGCGCTCTGGTTCATCATGGGTGGCCAACCGACATTTTATAGAAAGACTTGTAATATCTTCAATCTGCTTGCTCTTCTGCTCTTCTTTAAGATGATCCTCTTCTCTTGCGGTCGACTGGTCAGGTCGATGTCGGAGTAAATGGCCACGGGTAGCCTAACCGACTCCCCCTGGCTCTTCGAAAAATTATCAGGCCATTCGAGCCTTCAAGCATACAGAGCGCAGGGCCGCCTTCCCCCGGCCGGCTATCCCCAGGACCGACTACCAGAAGGCGACCCGGCCTCAGAAACCTTCCCCAAGAAAGCTACGAGATGGCCGACTCCGGGAAGCCGGCCCCAAGAGGACCGACTCCCAGAAGCCGACCATGAAGAGAGCCGACTCCCAGAAGCCGGCCAAGACTACACCCACCAAGACTGCATCCACATAACGGCGATAAGACGGGGCGTGGCCGCAGTACAGCCCACTACCCCCGAATCCCGAAGCAGGCATGGCCACAGGGCGCCGTACGGTCCAGCCATCTCCCGTCCGGCGTGGCACTGTAGCCATGTTGACCCTGATGTCACCCACGACAGGCGCCAGTACGGCTCGCGGGCGGCGGGCCCCTTCAGCCAGAGAGACACTCGAAGGCGGCCCGGCCTCCTCTAGTCGGCCTGGAGCGTAGCCGGCTCCCAGTAACCGGCTACCTCCCTCCCTCGAAGCGTGTGCCTCATTAAGGAGACAAGACGAGGTAAGGCTATAGTGAGAGCCCGCAAGGCGGCGGCACTGTAGCCACGCTTACCTCGACCGAGCCCTCGTCATCAGACGCGAGGCAACAGTAACCAGACGCCGACAAAGCCCCCAAGCGGTGGGGCCGGCCTGTCGGCCAAGAGGCCGGCAGCCGGCGGGACCCACCAGTCGGCGGGCCCCAACGACCAGTGGAGAAGTCGGCAAGCATAGACACTGATGACTGGGACCCACGCCCAGCCAGATTACCGATGTATCCCCAGGGGGTAGGCCTATATAAACCCCCCGGGGCACCCATGCAAAGGGTTGACCCCATAGAGTTTCACACACCACATAGAGGGAAAAGGGGAGCTAGCCTTGCCCTTCTTCTTCCCCTAGCCAAACAGCTCGAGGAGCACTTGTAGCTACTTGTATTGATCCAGTGATCATGCGGAGACCCCGCAGAGCAGGACTAGGGGTGTTATCTCCAAGGAGAGCCCCGAACCTGGGTAAGATTCGCCGGCGTGCATGTCTTCGCCTTATCCCGTTTCCAGGCACCGGCGATGTCTTACTGGCTCCCACAATGATAAGCCACCCGTTGGCATATGTCGCACCTACCACCCGACAGTCGAGTTATTCTCCCTTAGTATATTTTGAATCTGTCAGGTCAGGTCGACTTGTTCTTCTTTACTATATGTTAAAGTTGTCATCTGCGAAGTATCATCACTTCTGGAGCTCTCATATTTTGAGTAGTAGGCCACATTATATTAATGCACACACCAAATTACAGCATGCATGGCACCTCCTAGAAGAATTGCACAGATAGCACAAAGGGGTTTACAGGGAGGAAGTACTGGATTAGAATCACTTTTGCATTACAAAGATAATCTCACTTGTTTTTATGTTTTCATGCATGTCAGGTATTGAACATTACCAAAATGAATATGAGAACGGGCGCACGAGAGGAATATTGCGGAACAATCCATTGGCTAACAAACTTGGCATGGTGGAGGATGGCCTATCTTATTCACCCATCAAGGTGCATGCTCTAACTTGGCAAGGTTGTATTGGTCGCACATATTTTTCATCTGACCTCTTGCATTACTTCTACTTTGTTACACCATCTGCTTAGTTTAAGCATCATATATGAGTATATGCCATACCTATCCATTTTATGTACCTATTACATGTGTCGTCATACTATGTTTTTCCAGTCAAATGTTGTTCTTTCGTAATAGATGTCCAAAAGGAAGAGGGTGATTGCAGATCCTCAAGGAGTACAAACTAGGTATTTGGAAAAGGTAGTGATACCTGTTAAATCAGATAGATCAGCAGCCACAGAAAACACAGGCCCAACTGTAACAGAATTTACCCCTACTCCAGTGGCCAAACCCCTATTAGAACTGCTGACAGCCTAGCGTCAGATACTGTCTATGATATCAATTCAAAATTTGAACTCCTAAATTTCTGCATGTGCCTTACCTTCTCTCTTGTATGAAACTAATTTCAGATGAATCTCCTTGCTCAAAGGATCATAGGATCTCACGACAATACTGGGCTCTGCATTGCTCTTGTCAGTACCTCTTGCCCTTTGTCAGCATACTTACACTCATTGCTGTTTGATTATGTAGCATCACTATAAATGTTCGCTTCTTTATCCTCCCTTTGCTTGAAATTATAAGATCTATATTTACTCTTAGATAAATGTAGAATTAACACAATGGTTATGAAGCTTTGGATTGCTCATGTAAGTACCTGTTGTCATGTACTCCCTCTGTATCGAATTAATTGTTGACCAATTGGATGTATTTAGAACTTAATAGTGCTAGATACATCCATTTGAGCGACAACTAATAACGTACAGTGGTGGTATTACTGTACATGCATCGCGAGATAGTTGATTGTCTAGCATTACTCTGCATCTTATCTGCCCTGCCCTCCACTTTCTCCAAATTATCATATCTACATTTACTCTTACCAAAATGTTGAATAAAGCCAATGCCACTGCACATGTTGATGTCTGCATTCCTCTTGTCAGTACCTTTTGCCTTGTAACGCTATACTTAATTAATTGCTATTTGATTATGTATCATCAGTCTGCACCTGGGCTTAATTATCCTCTATTTCTTCCAATATTATTTGATCTATATTTACTCTTTGCAAAATGTAGAATAATGGCAACGCTTATAAAGAGTTTTCTTTGGGGAATTTATTGAATTACCTTTCCATCAACATGGAGAAGGGCTTTGTCCAGCCTGTGTTAATATGTAATGTAAGTTCATCTTTCTCAAGCCTTCAAACTTTGTTCTAGTATAGATTTGGATAGGCATCATTTCCTCCACTGCTGTTTACATCTGATTGGATGTTTGCAACAACTAGCAGTATTAAATTGTAGTTGTCAAAACATGTTCCTTATGCAGAACAGATCCATTTATTTGCTTATATAATTGTGAAACCTGTTACGTGTCTCCTTGTTTCTCTTTCAGAGTCGTATCTCTTATGCCAGGCAGAACTTTAGGAAAGATAGTGAGCCAAACCATCTTGAGGACAGCGAGATGACCCCAAGGCCCTGTCTTGATGAAGATAGTGAGTTGAAGCTACTCACCAGCAGGTGTGAGACAACCTCTGTGCAGTCGCTGCCTCAATCAGTTCGACTTCTTCAGTCTCAACTTAAAGTGGAAAGGCTTGTTTCAGCTCAGCTCCGACTTGAAGTCAAAGTTGTAATGAAGATGTCAGGGGACTGCCTTGCGCACTATGGTGCCATACAGCTAGGGATGAAGCATCTATCATTGACACAACTGAGGTCTCATCAGCTTGTTCGGCTGCTTGCGGGGCCCGAGCTTGCCAGGTCTAGTGCCTTCTGAAGTGCTCTCAGTTTTGTATATTCTTTTGTCGCCACATTTATATGCACTGGTGGCGACCTTTGATGCCCAGTGTATGTAATCCACGGTCATGTTGCGCTTTATTATCACCGGTAGCGAACTTGATTCCTAGTGGATGTATTATGCCGTAATTTCTTTATTGTATAGTCTAGGTTTATTCTTTGGTCGGTATGATGTAATTTAGGCCGGAAGGTTCAGTGGATCTCAGTGTTGTCGGTCTTCAGGCTGGCCCGTTACTCATATGGGCCAAAACGTGGGCCTATAATCATCTTGGGCCATTAGCAGGTCTAAACCTATAGTAGTTTCCCGCCTTTAACAGGCCATGGGCTACATATTTACTGTAGTGACACTGGGCTTCCTACGGACCGTAGAAACAATGGGCCTTCTACGGTCCGTAGAAACAATGGGCCTTCTACGGGCCGTAGAAACAATGGGCCTTCTACGGGTCATAGAAACAATGGGCCTTCTACGGGCCGTATCATCAATGGGCCTTAGACGGGCCGTATGATCGATTGGCCAAACATGGGCCAAAAATAGACCGCATTATGGTCGTGAACGGGCTAGAGTTGGAGTCATCCGTTCATGGGCCGACCATAACAGGCCGTCATTAATAGGCCGTATTTGATGACGCTGTGAAAACGGCCCAATGTATTAACGGGCCACAAACGGGCCGACTGTAACCACGGGCTAAATTTGGCCCACAAGCAGAAAATGGCAATAACAGGCCGTAAGTAACCGAATGCTGGAAATGAGCCCAAGAATAAATGGGCCCTGAGAAGGCCAAAAGATAACATGGGCTGCAAACGGCCCAATGGATTAATGGGCCATTAATGGGTATAAAGGGATACACTGTTCATTACGGGCCAGTTTCACCACGGGCCGTTAATGGGCCAAGAGTTACAAAGGGCCTCATATGGGCCGAAAGACATCATGGGCCATACATGGGCCAGAACTTAAAATGGGCTGGAATCATATTGGACGGCCCAGATGACGCTACTGGGCCTAATTCGGATAGGTCGTAACGGGCCCTGGGTTAGCGGGCTGTAAATGGGCTATATGTGAACAGGCCGTTAACAGGCTTTCCGTGGGCCGGCCCGCCACCTTTTGACCAAGTCAAACGGGCCTGCCTTTTCATAGGAATGGGCCTCTGTTCGTCCGTGCCACGTGTCGACGTATCATAGGCGCCTTTGGTCCAATGAGTGGATGACATCTGTCCCAACGGTGAGCCGACACGTGTTTCCTCCAGCCAATGATGATTTTACACGAGGAAAATCCCCATTGGTCGGGGCTGTTAGCGGGTTATCGGATCCAAAACCGGACCCGATAGCTTAACGGCGTTCCGTTACGATGGATGCCACGTGTCGGTCACCCTTGACGAAAGCACTTCTGTGACGCGCGATTTATCGTCATGGAAGTGGACACTTCCGTGATGACAATTTTGGTAATGTCATGGAACACTTCTACGACATCACAGGTATGACTATCTTGATTCTGTCATGAAATTGTCATGGATGTACATGCATGACAAAAAACGCGACCTACTGTGACAAACAAGTATCATCACGGAAGTGTATTTTTTTGTAGTGTTGTGATGTGGTACCTATGCAAGCATGTTCCTTGTTACTTGGTAGACCATGGAAATTTGATAAAAATTCTGTACACCATGGTAGAAACAATCAGTATACTCTTGTTCATAAGGATAAAAATATTACTTTGCTTCCTATGACTCCTGATTCCATTTTGGAAGATGATATTAATAGAGCTAATAAAGCAAAACAGGAGAAAAATAAGACTGGAAATCAGATTGTGGCAATAGAATTTGAGCAAGAAATGAAGCCTAATAATAAACCATCTAGTGTTGCCACCAAATCTGATATTGCTGAGCTAGATTTTAGCAAATCTGTTTGCTATGCTTTTGTGTGCAAAGAGGCATTATTTTCAATCGAGGACGTGCCTTCCTCTTTCCCCCCTGCTGTCACTAACATTTTGCAGGAGTTCGCTGACGTCTTCCCACAAGACGTGCCACCTGGATTACCACCTATTCGAGGGATTGAGCATCAAATTGACTTAATCCCCGGTGCATCGCTACCCAACTGTGCACCATACCGTACCAATCCAGAGGAGATGAAGGAGATTATGCGTCAAGTATAGGAGCTGCTCGACAAAGGTTATATACGCGAATCTCTTAGTCCTTGTGTTGTTCCTATTATACTAGTGCCTAAAAAGGATGGTACATCGCGTATGTGTGTTGATTGTAGAGGCATTAATAATATTACTATTCGTTATCGTCATCCTATTCCTAGGCTAGATGATATGCTTGATGAATTGAGTGGCTCTACAATATTCTCCAAAGTTGATTTGCGTAGTGGATACCATCAAATTCGTATGAAGTTGGGAGATGAATGGAAAACAACATTTAAAACTAAGTTTGGTTTATATGAGTGGTTAGTCATGCCTTTTGGGTTAACTAATGCACCTAGTACTTTCATGAGACTGATGAACGAAGTTTTACATGCTTTCATTGGACGATTTGTGGTAGTCTATTTTCATGATATACTGATTTGTAGCAAATCTTTGGAAGAACATATGGAACATTTACGTGCTATTTTTATTCCTCTACGTGATGCACGTTTGTTTGGTAACCTTGGGAAGTGCACCTTTTGCACCGACCGAGTATCTTTTCTTGGCTATGTTGTTACTCCACAGGGAATTGAAGTTGATAAAGCCAAGATTGAAGCTATTGAGAGTTGGCTGCAGCCCAAAACGATCACACAAGTGAGGAGTTTTCTTGGACTCGCTGGTTTCTATAGGCGTTCATTGCATTCTACTACTAAGATGTGCCCTTTTGAAATTGTGTATGGTTTCCTACCTCGTGCACCTATTGATTTGTTGCCTCTTCCATCTTCGGAGAAGGTTAATTTTGATGCTAAACAACGTTCTAAATTGATTTTAAAAATGAATGAGTTAACTAAGGAAAACATTGAGCGTATGAATGCTAAATATAAAATTGCTGGAGATAAGGGTAGAAAACATGTTGTGTTTGCACCTGGAGATCTTTTTTGGTTACATTTGTGTAAGGATAGATTTCCTGATTTGCACAAATCAAAGCTAATGCCACGTGCCGATGGTCCTTTTAAGGTGTTAGAGAAAATAAATGATAATGCATATAAACTTGAGCTACCTGCAGAATTTGGGGTTAGTCCCACTTTTAACATTGCAGATTTGAAGCCTTATTTGGGTGAGGAAGATGAGCTTCTGTCGAGGACGACTTCATTTCAAGAAGGGGAGGATGATGAGGACATCAAGGCCATTGTTACACCCACAACCCCTACTGTTACATATACTGGACCAATTACTAGAGCTCGCGCACGCCAATTAAATTACCAGGTACTTTCGTTTCTTGGTAATGATTCTAATGTTCATGAGAATATGATGCTGCCTAAATTGGATACATTTGTTTTGCTTAAAAATGAAGGGCCTAGCTTGGAGAAGGATGAACATTGGAGCAAGAACAAGCATGGAGTTGATGGCATGCGCAAGGGGAACAAGAACGGAGTTACAAGTGATGATTTCAGGACTTTGAAGCCACCATAAGGAGTGCATGAAGCCTTGGACGAAATATACAAGATGACACTTCATAAATTTCGTCCAAAGGCTATTCTAGGTGCTGCGTCACCTTATTATTGGGCCAGGCCCATGTAATTTTGAACTACATAAGTATAGGCTGTTTTTAGAGTCCGTATGTGTGGGGAAACAAGAGATAGGGTTGGTTTCGGACCCCTTCCCCAAGGGCCACGAAATTCCCCCCTCTTCCTCCATATATACAGCCCTTAGGGCACGGTTTAGACTTTGGGTTTTGTTTAGATTAAAAGTTCGCCATAGCTGCAACTTCGCATACTCCGTTTGTGTTCAACAACCAGACAAAGGCGTCACAGAACCCCACCTTCATTAATAAAGCTTTCCTCTTATATTCGCAATATCTAGATCGCAATCTTAGTTTCTTGCTTGTTCTTCGTTTGCGCGCAGGAAACAGACCCTCGTGGTCAGGTTGATCGTGCTCCGGCGTGGTCAATAACCTCTCGGAGTTGGTTTAGCGATTGCTAAGGCACGACGTCTTCGCACGTTCGTAGTCGGATCGTCAAAGTCGACTCCCTCCAAAACGACAGCCACCATCTCATCGGAAGACGAGACACCTTTGCCTCTATCAACTTTTCTATCAATTGCTCGACAGTAATTTGTTCACCCACCGTAATACTTATGCTATCTTGAGAGAAGCCACTAGTGAAACCTATCGCCCCCGGGTCTATTCTCCATCATATTAATCTTCCGTCAACTAGCTATTTCTATCGCCGTTTATTTTGCAATCTTTACTTTTAGTCTTTACCATACAAATACCAAAAATATTATCTTATCATCTCTATCAGATCTCACTTTTGCAAGTGGCTGTGAAGGGATTGACAACCCTTTATCGCGTTGGTTGCAAGGTTCTTATTTGTTTGTGTAGGTACGAGGGACTTGCGTGTGGCCTCCTACTGGATTGATACCTTGGTTCTCAAAAACTGAGGGAAATACTTATGCTACTTTGTTGCATCACCCTTTCCTCTTCAAGGGAAAACCAACGCATGCTCAATAGGTAGAAATGATCATGTAGTTGACATCGTATTTGTGGCAAAGCCACCGTTCATAATTTTTAATACATGTCACTCTCAATTCATTGCACATCCGGGTACACCGCTGGAGGCATTCACATAGAGTCATATTTTGTTCTAGTATCGAGTTGTAATTTTTGAGTTGTAAGTAAATATAAGTGTGATGATCTTCATTATTAGAGCATTGTCCCATGTGAGGGAAAAAAAGAGAAAGGCCAAATAAAAAAGGAGAAGGCCCCCAAAAAAGAGAAAGGCCAAAAAAAGAGAAGACCCAAAAAATGAGAGAAAAAGAGAGAAGAGGCAATGCTACTATCCTTTTACCACACTTGTGCTTAAAAGTAGCACCATGATCTTCATGATAGAGAGTCTCTTATTTTGTCACTTTCATATACTAGTGGGAATTTTCATTATAGAACTTGGCTTGTATATTCCAACGATGGGCTTCCTCAAAATGCCCTAGGTCTTCGTGAGCAAGCAAGTTGGATGCACACCCACTTAGTTTCTTTTGTTGAGCTTTCATACATTTATAGCTCTAGTGCATCCATTGCATGGCAATCCCTACTCCTCGCATTAACATCAATTGATGGGCATCTCCATAGTCCGTTGATTAGCCGCGTTGATGCGAGACTTTCTCCCTTTTTGTCTTCTCCACAACCACCACTCTATTCCACCTATAGTGCCATGTCCATGGCTCACGCTCATGTATTGCATGAAAGTTGAAAAAGTTTGAGAATACTAAAGTATGAAACAATTGCTTGGCTTGTCATCGGGGTTGTGCATGATCTGAATATTTTGTGTGGCGAAGATGGAGAATAGCCAAACTATATGATTTTGTAGGGACGAACTTTCATTAGCCATGTTATTTTGAGAAGACATGATTACTTTGTTAGTATGCTTGAAGTGTTATTATTTTTATGTCAGTATTAAACTTTTGTCTTGAATCTTTCGGATCTGAACATTCATGCCACAATAAAGAAAATTACATTGATAATTATGTTAGGTAGCATTCCATATCAAAAATTCTATTTTCATCATTTACCTACTCGAGGACGAGCAGGAATTAACCTTGGGGATGCTTGATACATCTCCAACGTATCTATAATTTTTGATTGTTTCATGCTATTATATTATCTGTTTTGGATGTTCAATGGGTTTTAATATGCTCTTTTATATGATTTTTGGGACTAACCAATTAACCTAGAGCCTAGTGCCAGTTTATGTTTTTCCTTGTTTTTGAGTTTTACAGAAAAGGAATACCAAATGGAGTCCAATTGACGTGCCAATTTTTAATGATTTTTTATGGACCAAAAGAAGCCCCCGAAGTAAAAGAGTTGGGCCAGAAGAGTCCCGAGCCATCCACGAGGGTGGATGGCGTGCCCTACCCCCCCCCCCCCCCCGGCTCGCCCCCCTATCTCGTGGATGACTCGGAGACCCCCTGACGTGAGACCTACGCCAAAAATTCCTATAAATACAGAAACCTCCAGAAAATAACCTAGATCGGGAGTTCCGGGGCCGCAAGCCTCTGTAGCCACCAAAACCCAATCGGGACCCTGTTCCAGCACCCTGCCGGAGGGGGATCCATCACCGGTGGCCATCTTCATCATCCTGGCGATCTCCATGACGAGGAGGGAGTAGTTCACCCTCGGAGCTGAGGGTATGTACCAGTAGCTATGTGTTTGATTTCTCTCTCTCGTTATCTTGATTTGGCACGATCTTGATGTATCGCGAGCTTTGCTATTATAGTTGGATCTTATGATGTTTCTCCCCCTCTACTCTCTTGTAATGGATTGAGTTTTCCCTTTGAAGTTATCTTATCGGATTGAGTCTTTAAGGATTTGAGAACACTTGATGTATGTCTTGCATGTTCTTATCTATGGTGACAATGGGATATTCATGTGGTCTACTTGATGTATGTTTTGGTGATCAACTTGCGGGTTCAGTGACCTTGTGAACTTATGCATAGGGGTCGGCACAAGTTTTCGTCTTGACTCTTCGGTAGAAACTTTGGGGCATTTTTGAAATTGTTTGTGTTGGTTGAATAGATGAATTTGAGATTGTGTGATTCATATCGTATGATCATACCCACGGATACTTGAGGTGACATTGGAGTATCTAGGTGACATTAGGGTTTTGATTGATTTGTGTCTTAAGGCGTTATTCTAGTACGAACTCTATGACAGATCGAACGGAAAGAATAGCTTCGTGTTATTTTACTACGGACTCTTGAATAGATCGATCAGGAAGGATAACTTTGAGGTGGTTTCGTACCCTACAATAATCTCTTCGTTTGTTCTCTGCTATTAGTGACTTTGGAGTGACTCTTTGTTGCATGTTGAGGGATAGTTATATGATCCAATTATGTTATTATTGTTGAGAGAACTTGCACTAGTGAAAGTTGAAGGAAATATGCCCTAGAGGCAATAATAAAGTTGTTATTTATATTTCCTTATATCATGATAAATGTTTATTATTCATGCTAGAATTGTATTAACCGGAAACTTAGTACATGTGTGAATACATAGATTAATAGAGTGTCACTAGTATGCCTCTACTTGACTAGGTCGTTGAATCAAAGATGGTTAAGTTTCCTAACCATAGACATGAATTGTCATTTGATTAACGGGATCACATCATTAGAGAATGATGTGATTGACTTGACCCATTCCGTTAGCTTAGCATTTGATCATTTAGTATATTGCTATTGCTTTCTTCATGACTTATACATGTTCCTATGACTATGAGATTATGCAACTCCCGAATACCAGAGGAACACTTTGTGTGCTACCAAACGTCACAACGTAACTAGGGGATTATAAAGGTGCTCTACAGGTGTCTCCGATGGTACTTGTTGAGTTGTCATAGATCAAGATTAGGATTTGTCACTCCGATTGTCGGAGAGGTATCTCTGGGCCCTCTCGGTAATGCACATCACTATAAGCCTTGCAAGCAATGCAACTACTAAGTTAGTTGCGGGATGATGTATTACGGAACGAGTAAAGAGACTTGCCGGTAACGAGATTGAACTAGGTATTGACATACCGACGATCGAATCTCGGGCAAGTAACATACTGATGACAAAGGGAACAACGTATGTTGTTATGCTGTTTTACCGATAAAGATCTTCGTAGAATTTGTAGGAACCAATATGAGCATCTAGGTTCCGCTATTGTTTATTGACCGGAGATGAGTCTCGGTCATGTCTACATAGTTCTCGAACCCGTAGGGTCCGCACGCTTAACATTCAATGACGATCAGTATTATGAGTATATGTGTTTTGATGTACCGAAGGTAGTTCAGAGTCCCGGATGAGATCACGGACATGACAAGGAGTCTCGAAATGGTCGAGACATGAAGATTGATATATTGGAAGACTATATTCGGACATCGGAATAGTTTCGAGGTGTATCGGGTATTTTCCGGAGTACCGGGGGGTTATTGGGCCTCATGGGCCTAGTGGTAGAAGAGAGGAGGCAAGCCAAGGTGTGGTGCACGCCCCCTAGCCCAAACCGAATTGGACTAGGGGGGCCGGCCCCCCTTTCCTTCTCTCCTCCCTCTCCTTCCCCCTTCTCCTTGTTGGAATAGGAAAGGGGGGGGCAAATCCTACTTGGAGTAGGATTGCCCCTGAAAGGATCGATATAGTTGACTAGAGGGGGGTGAATAGGCAGCTAACAACTTTTAGCTTTTCTGTACCAATTTAAACTTTGCATCAAAGTAGGTTGTCTACATATGCAACTAGGTGAGAAACCTATTTGATGCAACAACAACAAGTGCACAAGCAAGCAAGGGATACAACACAAGATAAGCTTGCACAAGTAAAGGTACGAGATAAGCTTGTACATAGTTCTCGAACCCGTAGGGTCCGCACGCTTAACGTTCGGTGACGATCGGTATTATGATCAAAAAAGTTTATGTGTTTTGATGTACCGAAGATAGTTCGGAGTCCCGGATGTGATCACGGACAAGACGAGGAGTCTCGAAATGGTCGAGACATAAAGATTGATATATTGGACGGCTATATTCGGACACCGGAAGTGTTCCGGGTGGTTTCAGATAAAACCAGAGTGCCGAAGGGGTTACCGGAACCCCCCAGGGAAGTATTGGGCCTTAGTGGGCCTTAGGGGAGAGAGAGGGCAGCAGCCCAGGAGGTGGCGCGCCCCCTCCCATGGGGAGTCCGAATTGGACTAGGGGAGGGGGCGCGGTCCCACTTTCCCTCTCCCTCTCCCTCTCTTTCCTTCCCCCTTCCCCCTTCCTAGTAGGACTAGGAAAGGATGAATCCTACTCCTAATAGGAGGAGGATTCCTCCTCTCCTTGGGGCGCACCAAGGCCGGCCGGCCTCCCCCCTTGCTCCTTTATATATGGGGGCGGGGGGCCACCCTAGAACACACAAGTTGATTGTTCCAAGCCGTGTGCGGTGCCCCCCTCCACCATATTCCACCTCGGTCATATCGTAGCGGTGCTTAGCCGAAGCCCTGCGTCGGTAACTTCATCATCACCGTCATCACGCCGTCGTGCTGATGGAACTCTCCCTCGAAGCTCTACTGGATCGTGAGTTCGTGGGACGTCACCGAGCTGAACGTGTGCAGATCGCGGAGGTGTCGTACGTTCGGTACTAGGATCGGTCGATCGTGAAGACGTACGACTACATCAACCGCGTTGTCACAATGCTTCCACTTACGGTCTACGAGGGTATGTGGACAACACTCTCCCCTCTCATTGCTATGCATCACCATGATCTTGCGTGTGCGTAGGATTTTTTTTGAAATTACTACGTTCCCCAACAGTGGTATCAGAGCCATGTTTATGCGTAGATGTTATATGCACGAGTAGAACACAAGTGAGTTGTTGGCGATACTAGTCATACTGCTTACCAGCATGTCATACTTTGATTCGGCGGTATTGTTGGATGAAGCGGTCCGAACCGACATTACGCGTACGCTTACGCGAGGCTGGTTCTACCGACGTGCTTCGCACACAGGTGGCTGGCGGGTGTCAGTTTCTCCAACTTTAGTTGAATCGAGTGTGGCTACGCCCGGTCCTTGTGAAGGTTAAAACAACACATACTTGACGAAATATTGTTGTGGTTTTGATGCATAGGTAAGAACGGTTCTTACTCAGCCCGTAGCAGCCACGTAAAACTTGCAACAACAAAGTAGAGGATGTCTAACTTGTTTTTGCAGGGCATGTTGTGATGTGACATGGTCAAGACATGATGCTAAATTTTATTGTATGAGATGATCATGTTTTGTAACAGAGTTATCGGCAACTGGCAGGAGCCATATGGTTGTCACTTTATTGTATGAAATGCAATCGCCATGTAATTTCTTTACTTTATCACTAAGCGGTAGCGATAGTCGTAGAAGCAATAGTTGGCGAGACGACAACGATTCTACAATGGAGATCAAGGTGTCGCGCCGGTGACGATGGTGATCATGACGGTGCTTTAGAGATGGAGATCAAAGGCACAAGATGATGATGGCCATATCATATCACTTATATTGATTGCATGTGATGTTTATCCTTTATGCATCTTATTTTGCTTAGATCGACGGTAGCATTATAAGATGATCTCTCACTAAATTTCAAGGTATAAGTGTTCTCCCTGAGTATGCACCGTTGCGAAAGTTTGTCGTGCCGAGACACCACATGATGATCGGGTGTGATAAGCTCTACGTTCACATACAACGGGTGCAAGCCAGTTTTGCACATGCAGAATACTCGGGTTAAACTTGACGAGCCTAGCATATGCAGATATGGCCTCGGAACACTGAGATCGAAAGGTCGAGCGTGAATCATATAGTAAATATGATCAACATAGTGATGTTCACCATTGAAAACTACTCCATCTCACATGATGACCGGACATGGTTTAGTTGATATGGATCACGTGATCACTTAGATGATTACAGGGATGTCTATCTAAGTGGGAATTCTTAAGTAATTTCATTAATTGAACTTTAATTTATCATGAACTTAGTACCTGATAGTATTTTGCATGTCTATGTTGTTGTAGATAGATGGCTCGTGTTGTTGTTCCGTTGAATTTTAATGTGTTCCTTGAGAAAGCTAAGTTGAAAGATGATGGTAGCAACTACACGAACTGGGTTCATAGCTTGAGGATTATCCTCATGGCTGCACAGAAGAATTATGCCTTGGAAGCACTGGTAGGTGCCAAACCCGCTGCAGGAGCAAATGCCAGATGTTATGAACACCTGGTAGAGCAAAGCTGATGACTACTCGATAGTTTAGTGTGCCATGCTTTACGGCATAGAACTGGGACTTCAATGGCGTTTTGAATGTCATGGTGCATATGAGATGTTCCAGGAGTTGAAGTTAATATTTCAAGCAAATGCCCGGATTGAAAGATATGAAGTCTCCAATAAGTTCTACAGCTGCAAGACGGAGGAGAATAGTTCTGTCAGTGAGCATATACTCAAAATGTCTGGGTATAACAATCACTTGATTCAACTGGGAGTTAATCTTCTGGATGATAGTGTCATTGACAGAATTCTTCAATCACTGCCACCAAGCTACAAGAGCTTCGTGATGAACTATAACATGCAAGGGATGGATAAGACAATTCCCGAGCTCTTCGCAATGCTAAAGGCTACGGAGGTAGAAATCAAGAAGGAGCATCAAAGTGTTGATGGTCAACAAGAACACCAGTTTCAAGAAAAAGGGTAAAGGGAAGAAGGGGAACTTCAAGAAGAACGACAAGCAAGTTGCTGCTCAAGTGAAGAAACCCAAGTCTGGACCTAAGCCTGAGACTAAGTGCTTCTACTGCAAAGGGACTGGTCACTGGAAGCGGAACTGCCCCAAGTATTTAGCGGATAAGAAGGATGGCAAGGTGAACAAAGGTATATGTGATATACATGTTATTGATGTGTACCTTACTAATGCTCGTAGTAGTGCCTGGGTATTTGATACTGGTTCTGTTTCTAATATTTGTAACTCGAAACAGGGACTACGCATTAAGCGAAGATTGGCTAAGGACGAGGTAACGATGCGCGTGGGAAATGGTTCCAAAGTCGATGTGATCGCGGTCGGCAGGCTACCTCTACATCTACCTCCGGGATTAGTTTTAGACCTGAATAATTGTTATTTGGTGCGAGCGTTGATCATGAACATTATATCTGGATCTTGTTTGATGCGAGACGGTTATTCATTTAAATCAGAGAATAATGGTTGTTCTATTTATACGAGTAATATCTTTTATGGTCATGTACCCTTGAAGAGTGGTATATTTATATTGAATCTCGATAGTAGTGATACACATATTCATAATATTGAAGCCAAAAGATGCAGAGTTGATAATGATAGTGCAACTTATTTGTGGCACTGCCGTTTAGGTCATATTGGTGTAAAGCGCATGAAGAAACTCCATTCTGATGGACTTTTGGAATCACTTGATTATGAATCACTTGGTACTTGCGAACCATGCCTCATGGGCAAGATGACTAAAACGTCGTTCTCCGAAACTATGGAGCGAGCAACCGATTTGTTGGAAATCATACATACTGATGTATGTGGTCCGATGAATGTTGAGGCTCGCGGCGGGTATCGTTATTTTCTCACCTTCACGGATGATTTGAGAAGATATGGGTATATCTACTTGATGAAACATAAGTCTGAAACATTTGAAAAGTTCAAAGAATTTCGGAGTGAAGTGGAAAATCATCATAACTAGAAAATAAAGTTTCTACAATCTGATCGTGGAGGAGAATATTTGAGTTACGAGTTTGATCTTCATTTGAAACAATGTGGAATAGTTTCGCAACTCACGCCACCCGGAACACCACAGCGTAATGGTGTGTCCAAACATCGTAATCGTACTTTACTAGATATGGTGCAATCTATGATGTCTCTTACTGGTTTACCGCTATCATTTTGGGGTTATGCTTTAGAGACGACTGCATTCACGTTAAATAGGGCACCATCTAAATCCGTTGAGACGACGCCTTATGAACTGTGGTTTGGCAAGAAACCAAAGTTGTCATTCCTTAAAGTTTGGGGCTGCGATGCTTATGTGAAAAAGCTTCAACCTGATAAGCTCGAACCCAAATCGGAGAAATGTGTCTTCACAGGATACCCAAAGGAGACAGTTGGGTACACCTTCTATCACAGATCCGAAGGCAAGATATTCGTTGCTAAGAATGGATCCTTTCTAGAGAAGGAGTTTCTCTTGAAAGAAGTGAGTGGGAGGAAAGTAGAACTTGATGAGGTAACTGTACCTGCTCCCTTATTGGAAAGTAGTTCATCACAGAAATCTGTTCCTGTGACTTCTACACCAATTAGTGACGAAGCTAATGATGATGATCATGTAACTTCAGATCAAGTTACTACTGAACCTCATAGGTCAACCAGAGTGAGATCCGCACCAGAGTGGTACAGTAATCCTGTTCTGGAGGTCATGTTACTAGACCATGACGAACCTACGAACTATGAGGAAGCGATGATGAGCCCAGATTCTGCAAAATGGCTTGAGGCCATGAAATCTAAGATGGTATCCATGTATGGGAACAAAGTGTGGACTTTGGTTGACTTGCCCGATGATCGGCAAGCCATTGAGAATAAATGGATCTTCAAGAAGAAGACTGACGCTGACGGTAATGTTACTGTTTACAAAGCTTGACTTGTTGCGAAAGGTTTTCGACAAGTTCAAGGAGTTGACTACGATGAGACCTTCTCACCCGTAGCGATGCTTAAGTCCGTCCGAATCATATGGTTTTATGGACTAGTGCAAGCATCTCGGAGTTGGAATAAACGTTATGATAATGTGATCAAAGCATATGGTTTTATACAGACTTTTGGAGAAGCCTATATTTCCAAGAAAGTGAGTGGGAGCTCTGTAGCATTTCTAATATTATATGTGGATGACATATTGTTGATTGGAAATGACATAGAATTTCTGGATAGCATAAAGGGGTACTTGAATAAGAGTTTTTCAATGAAAGACCTCGGTGAAGCTACTTATATATTGGGCATCAAGATCTATAGAGATAGATCAAGACGCTTAATTGGACTTTCACAAAGCACATACCTTGATAAAGTTTTGAAGAAGTTCAAAATGGATCAAGCAAAGAAAGGGTTCTTGCCTGTGTTACAAGGTGTGAAGTTGAGTCAGACTCAATGCCCGACCACTGCAGAAGATAGAGAAAATGAAAGATGTTCCCTATGCTTCAGCCATAGGCTCTATCATGTATGCAATGCTGTGTACCAGACCTGATGTGTGCCTTGCTATTAGTTTAGCAAGGAGGTACCAAAGTAATCCAGGAGTGGATCACTGGACAGCGGTCAAGAACATCCTGAAATACCTGAAAAGGACTAAGGATATGTTTCTCGTTTATGGAGGTGACAAAGAGCTCGTCATAAATGGTTACGTCGATGCAAGCTTTGACACTGATCCGGACGATTCTAAATCGCAAACCGGATACGTGTTTTTATTTAATGATGGAGCTGTCAGTTGGTGCAGTTTTAAACCAAGCGTCGTGGCGGGATCTACGTGTGAAGCGGAGTACATAGCTGCTTCGGAAGCAGCAAATGAAGGAGTCTGGATGAAGGAGTTCATATCCGATCTAGGTGTCATACCTAGTGCATCGGGTCCAATGAAAATCTTTTGTGACAATACTGGTGCAATTGCCTTGGCAAAGGAATCCAGATTTCACAAGAGAACCAAGCACATCAAGAGACGCTTCAATTCCATTCGCGATCAAGTCCAGGTGGGAGACATAGAGATTTGCAAGATACATACGGATCTGAATGTTGCAGACCCATTGACTAAGCCTCTCTCACGAGCAAAACATGATCAGCACAAAGGCTCCATGGGTGTTAGAATCATTACTGTGTAATATAGATTATTGACTCTAGTGCAAGTGGGAGACTGAAGGAAATATGCCCTAGAGGCAATAATAAAGTTATTATTTATTTCCTTATTTCATGATAAATGTTTATTATTCATGCTAGAATTGTATTAACCGGAAACATAATACATGTGTGAATACATAGACAAACAGAGTGTCACTAGTATGCCTTGAAGGAAATATGCCCAAGAGGCAATAATAGAGTTATTATTTATTTCCTTATTTCATGATAAATGTTTATTATTCATGCTAGAATTGTATTAACCGAAAACATAATACATGTGTGAATACATAGACAAACAGAGCGTCACTAGTATGCCTCTACTTAACTAGCTTGTTAATTGAAGATGGTTGAGTTTCCTAGCCATGGACATGAATTGTCATTTGATTAACGGGATCACATCATTAGGAGAATGATGTGATTGATTTGACCCATTACGTTAGCTTAGCACTTGATCGTTTAGTATGTTGTTATTGCTTTCTTCATGACTTATACATGTTCCTATGACTATGAGATTATGCAACTCCCGTTTACCGGAGGAACACTTTGCGTGCTACCAAACGTCACAACATAACTGGGTGATTATAAAGGTGCTCTACAGGTGTCTCCGAAGGTACTTGTTGGGTTGGCGTATTTCGAGATTAGGATTTGTCACTCCGATTGTCGGAGAGGTATCTCTGGTCCCACTCGGTAATGCACATCACTATAAGCCTTGCAAGCAATGTGACATCCCGGACTTTAACCGTGTTCACTTCCCGTTTACCGGAGGAACACTTTGCGTGCTACCAAACGTCAAACATAACCCAAAAACCGTGTTCACTTCCCGGACTCTGCCGAAAAGAGACCATCACGGCTACACACGCGGTTGATGCGTTTTAGTTAAGTCAAGTGTCAAGTTCTCTACAATCGGACATTAACAAATTCCCATCTGCCACATAACCGCGGGTACGGCTTTCGAAAGATAATACCCTGCAGGGGTGTCCCAACTTAGCCCATTATAAGCTCTCACGGTCAACGAAGGATATTCCTTCTCCCGGGAAGACCCGATCAGTCTCGGAATCCTGGTTTACAAGACATTTCGTCAATGGTAAAACAAGACCAGCAAGACCACCCGAATGTGCCGACAAATCCCGATAGGAGCTGCACATATCTCGTTCTCAGGGCACACCGGATGAGCAGTCCGTACAACTAAAACCAGGCCTCAAGTTTCCCCGAGGTGGCGCTGCAAAGGGCTCTAGTTTGGACCAACACTCGGAGGAGCACTGGCCCGGGGGGGTTAAAATAAAGATGACCCTTGAGTCTGCAGAACCCAAGGGAAAAAGGCTTAGGTGGCAAATGTTAAAACCAAGGTTGGGCCTTGCTGGAGGAGTTTTATTCAAAGCGAACTATCAAGGGGGTCCCATAAATCACCCAACCGCGTTAGGAACGCAAAATCAAGGAACATAACACCGGTATGACGGAAACTAGGGCGGCAAGAGTGGAACAAAACACCAGGCATAAGGCCGAGCCTTCCACCCTGTACCAAGTATATAGATGCATTAATTAAATAAGAGATATTGTGATATCCCAAAAAATATCCATGTCCCAACATGGAACAAACTTCATCTTCACCTGCAACTAGCAACGCTATAAGAGGGGCTGAGCAAAAGCGGTAACTTATCCAAACAATGGTTTGCTAGGAAAGGTGGGTGTCAGGACTAGTTTTCCAATAAAACATTTATTGAGAAACCGACCCTTATATCAAACCCGTATAGAAGAATCCTTCTTACTGGTGGACAAATCCTTGATACAGAAATCCAGAAGTACTAAATATTATACAAGGTTGAGCTGAGGTTGCTCAACAATTTATTACAAGCACGCCAATATAATACATCAGGGCGGATATGACACAAGGAGTATGGTGGCATAACTACTGACTCATAATAAAAGTGGTGGTGGATATGTCACAGCGAAATGGGTGACAAGACTCCTAAATTTTACAGCTCATCGAGCGCTGGAGTGAGGCTCGATGATTTTATTGGTGTAGCGGAAGCATATATAACACAAGTGACCAATTCCAGGATCGCACAGAACTGACTGGGACTCCTCTAGGCGTCGGACTCACTATCGAACTCTTCATCCATAAGATCGCCTTCGTCAACATCTGGCCAAATCAACAAGCCAGGTGAGTACTTTGAATGTACTCGCAAGACAGTTTGGACATAAGATATAACAAATGCAAACATGATGCACATGAGCAGATTAGTAATGCGCACTCAGATAATAAATTGCACTGCACGATAAATAAAAAGGAAGTCAGGCGGTAGTCCTCCCGAAATCCCAATAAAATAGCTGAAGACCGATCGGGTGTCTGAAGCGACGCCTCGAAAGGTAAAATAAATTAACAATGCCGCAGTCGGGCGTCAGAGCGACACCACATAAAGGGCTCATATTGAAACATAAACAACAGTGCGTGCCACAGTCGAACGTCTAAGCGACATCTCGAAAAGGGCTTATATCAAAAGTAAATAGCAAGAATGCCACAGTCGGACGTCTGAGCGACATCACATAAAGGGCTTATATCAAAGTAAATAACAAGAGTGCCATAGTCGGACGTCTGAGCGACATCACATAAAGGGCTTATATCAAAAGTAAATAACAAGAGTGCCACAGTCGGACGTCTGAGCGACATCACATAAAGGGCTTATATCAAAAGTAAATAACAAGAGTGCCACAGTCGGACGTCTGAGCAACATCACATAAAGGGCTTATATTTCATTATTCGAATTCAAGTAGCTCATGAATTTAAATCATCTCAAGGGAATACTCATGTATGTAATAATAAACTGGTTAGTCCATCCACAGGAATAACATTCAGCCGGATTTACCATTCATGTTTATTCACCCGGGATTTTCACTGAGACTGACACAGAGACTGACGCTGAGATGGACGTTGACACTGATACTGATACTGATATGGATATGTTGACCAAGATCCTTGACCATGGACATGGTCACTCGGATGGGTTTTGACTCTACAGAGTTTGTACTCTTTAACCACAGCCAACGGATTTCAGTAGTCACAAAGGACTAGTTCCGTTTACGGTATTTTAGGAGAAACACATCTAACCAGTACACACCCATTCCACATTCCGCTGCCAGGGATCACCCTAGGCAACGTTCAAGAAAAACTTTAAGACGGGGAGGCCACAACCTCGAGTAGCATGGGATCAAATTTATATCGCGCGCTCTAAGGGGTGCCCCCCTCTCGGTCCCAACCGGAAACACCCATGCCCCCTGACCGGATGACGGGCTTTAATCCAGGGCCATGGAACCCTCATCACGGCCCCTCTATTTGGTGTGTACGAGGAAAGAGGTTTGCAACTTACTAAACCGTATTATTTGCAGAAAACATGTGGAAGCACGAAAAGGGGACAGACGGTAACGTGGCTTGATCCGCGTTAACACTGGAGTTTAACGGTTGACATAATACTGGCATGCTTCAACAATACCATCTTACCACCTTTCATGTCACCACATGATCATGTTATCTCCCATCAAATGATCACATCAAGTTTCGAAGCATACTGGTAGTTGCCTTGCATGCAATATAACACTCACTGATGCTCATATAAACATGCCATGAACTAACTATTCAAGCAAACATGCAAAACACTCATCATATCAAATGTTCAAACATGCTTGCCTGGTTCGGAGCAGTCGGTGTCTAGCTCGGTGAAGTTTGCGGCTCCGTCACCTCCTCCGGTATCTACGGTATAAAGAGAACGCGTACTAACGTAAATACCGAGTGTGCATAAAAGTTGTTCCAAATATTTTTCAAATAAATATGATAAAAAACTAGACGGAAAAATAAAGCTGACAGAAAAAGAATTAACTCAAAATCATCTTTTGTTTAAAAGTTATTAAGGTTTTAGTCCAGGGACCCATCTGTAATGAAACAGAAACTTTCCAGGGGCTAGTTCATAAAAAGGACAGAAAACGCCTCAGTTAGAAAACGTATTTTGCCCGAAGGCATTTTCGGAAAACATTTTGAAAAAGAGAAAAAGCTGACGAGGGGGTCCCACCCGTCAGGTTTGAATTTCAAACAGAGCACACCGGCGCCCGAGGACCGCGGTGGCCGCCGGCGTCGATCCCTGGCGAGGTAGGGGAAGTGGTTGGTACCTACGGACTCACCGGTGCTCTTCCGCACCTGTGGGTGGTGGACTTGGTCGTCGGCGAGCACCACGTCGACAGCGGCCTCTACTCCAGCGGACGGTGGTTCGGGTGGTGATGGACCTCGCCGAGGAGGGCTGCAACCATCAAATTGGGGCTCGGATTAGAAGAGTGGGTGCATGATGAGGCTGCTGGCAGGGTTTGGGAGGTGGGGGTGGTCTCACCAGAGGGAATCGTGCCAGAGCCCAAAGCGGATCGGGGCGGCCGGAGTCGGGGAAGAAGGCCTCCCCGAGGTCTCCCTAGTAGCTAGGCGTGGCTCTGGTGAGGTGTAGGAGTGGTGCTGGGTCGAAGGCGAGCTCGAGGCTCCCTTTTATAGCCGGTCCGAGGCGGTATCAGAGAACGGGATAACTCCGGCGATGATTACGGCGAGGCAGCGGTCGAACGGGGGTTTTAGGTGACTGGGCAGCGCAAGGAACAGATGGAGGTGTGGCGAGATGGGGCCTACAGGCGGCGGACGGTAGCGTGGATCCACCGGATTTGACGAGGGGAGCCGGTTCCTGATGGTGGGAGTCGAACAGGACGACGGCGGCTCGGCTCCTGCGAAGAAATACAGAGAGCGAGTGAGTTCAGAGAGGAGAGACAGGGAGAAGAAAGGAGGGAATAACGGGCGCAGCTTGGCTGACCGGATATTCGCCAGAAGCGTGCGGGCACGGCGGCTGGAGGGCAAGAGAAACCCCAGGCACTTGGGGCTGCGTTGGTTGCTGCTGCTACTGCTGGCGGCGAAGGCGAGCTCCGGCTGGCGAGGGACTTGGTGAAGGAACGGCGACTGGGCTCGCCGGCGTTGGGAACGAGGCGCAGGGGAGCAGAGGGCCTGCGAGGCGGTGCTGCGAAGCAGACCCCAGCGCGGGTCTTCAGCGGCAGAAGGTGAGGCCGGAGGGCGGGTCCGTCCAGGAACCGGGCGGAGGCGAGCTGGGCGTCGCGGCGATGAAGGCCATGGCGACGGCGTGGTCCTGTCGACGAACAGAGAGAGAGAGCTAAGAAATTAAGGGAGGGAGAGCTAAACGGAGCAGGAGGGAAGGAAGGGACACGAGACGGGGACCTACTGGTCCGGCGGCTCTGCTCGGAGAGGTGGCCGGCGGCGATGAGAGGAGGTAGCAGGCGACAGGGCGCGATGCAGGAGGCGCCGGCATGGCGTCGCGCTCTGTTGAAGCAGGGGAACGAGCGGGCGACGCGGTGCTCCGGCGAGGTAGAGGCCCCGGACGTGACGAAGCAGGGGAACGACACCACGGCGCGACGGCGGAAGCTCCTATAGGCACAGAGACAAAGGAGCTCGGGGTGAGGGAAGAGATATGAGAGAGGGAGAAAGAAACAGGAGGAAGAGGTGAGGCCTTGGTGCTCCTCCGGTGATAGCGGGCGAGGAACTCGGGCGCCTCGAGCACAAGATCGAGCAGGGAGGTGCTGCGGCTGGCTGATGCGGCTTGGGCTGCTTGTGGATGGGCGCGCACGACGAGGGAGGACAGAGGGAGCTGGTGATTGGAGCAACGGGGAATCGAGGGAAGAGGGTGGAGGCAGTTGCTGGTTGGATCGGGAGGAGATCCCGAGGGAGGAGGAGGGAATGGACAGGGGTGGCGGCGGCTAGGAGGATCGATGGGACAAGGCCCCTAGTTTCTAGGGTTAGAGTAGACTGATTATATAGGTAGTGGGTTAGCTTAGGGGCTATTCTAGCCCCTCCGATTGTAATCGAACGGTCGCGAATAAATAGCCAGGGAGTCCAAATAAGAAAAACAGAGATGTTTTAGGGATGTTTGGTGACGATCCGGACCCAATGGTGATGACTGAGCGGGTCGGGTTCGGGACAACTTCGGATGCGCACGAGGGGTTTGACGAAAAGGCCAAGAAAACAAGGGGGGTTCGATGGGCTCAGAGAAGAGAGAGAGAAGAGAGTGGCCCGGTTGATTAGAGAGAAGGTCAACCGAGAAACGGAAGAAGCGGCAACTACGAGCGGATGCAAGTTTTATGAAAACATGAGAATGCAATGCTCATGATGACATGATGAATGCAACAAACAAAAATAAAACACACGGCGAACACGAAAACATGGAAGGCATCTGGAGCGTCGGTCTCGGGGCGTTACAACACTCCTCCACTTACAAGAGATCTCATCCCGAGATCTAGGATGGCACCGGAGAGAAACGGAAGAGGAAGAGAAGAGGTAAAACTAAGTTGCTTCTTCGACAAATGAGTGAAACCAAAGAACCTTGAGAGGTTAAATAATTTAGAGAAGAATACAATGGAGATGAACGCGATTGCAAACACTCCGTTAGATAAGAGGAACCTGGGATACGACGAGAACCAAGAGGTTAAGTAACAAGATAGATATTTAAACCACTCCGGTTAAAACAAGATAGGGAAGGAATAAGAATGATATAATTTGGGCAGCACTCCGACTGTAAATGGAAGGAATTGAACATGATCTTGACAAGATGAGAGGATACTCGATGAAATTAACAACACAGTGCCTCCGGAACTAATGAAAGAATGGCACAAGGGGTAAGAAAGATTTCAAACAGCTCTCCGGTTGAGGAAGGAGACAAAACTTGATAAGATGGGAGAACTCGAATGAAAACACGACACTCCGGCTAAACGGATAAGAAAGGAAAAATTACATGATCTTCACAAAACAAGATGATTGGTCGAAGAGAGCAACATCACAAAGCCTCCGGAAACAATGCATGATAGTTAGATAGTTGGAGTGAATAGAACAAAGAATGAAACCAACATCTCCTACCATAAATGAATTTTTAAAGAGCATCCTTACGAAGTAGGATTGAACGGAGTTGTTCGAAAACCAACAACGAAAAGAATAAGCTTGTAGTGGGCTTATGGAACCATCTCAACATTATGAGGTGACAAACGGCCACTAAAGGAAGCCATTGGTTTGAGTGAGAGCACCAAGGCGATGAAAAACTTCTTTCACCAAGAGGATATGAGAAAACTTGGATCATTGATAAGCACCGTAATAGCCACATTCCTTAGGGAAGGCTTTAGGTGAAATCTTTACCAAGCTAACTCCAATGGAGGGATTGATGGATTTAAAATATCTCATTCTTGACAACATGTGAATCATGAAACATGAAAAGAAATTGTCAAGAATGACATATCACCATCTCAAAATGAGGTAGAAAGAATTGCACTTCGGAATGCAAGATGAAGAATGCTTGAACTCCTCAAAACAGAACATGTGTTGAACACCATGTTTATTTTGGAGTATAGGTTGACGGATCTTGACTCCAAGAGAAATCTTGAAGAACAATTGAAGAATGAAAGGAATCCTTGATGAAGCACCATGTAGAGCCTCCATGAAGAACTCCGTTAATAAAAGAATGATCAAAAGAAAGGGAAAGTTGAAAAGAACTCCGGGAGAAGCCTTGCAATGATTAGATGAAGCTTTGAAATGATATAATTGAAATAACTTGGAGCTCCGGAAAGAAATATGAACAAATGAGATCAAGAATTTTGATGAACCTCCGGAATAAGGAATTGAATTTACTCGATGAAACAAGAATAAGAATTACATTATGCTCATCCTTCACCAATTAAATTGATGAACAGCAATGGATTTGGCATACTACTTATTCTCGTAGAAAGGATTAAGATAGATATGGCGCAAACTTGGGAAGGTCTTCATCGAACCACCGGTAGGATTGAAACAACGAATAAATTGATATGATAACGAAGGACGAGAAATCTTGAATGAACCACCGCGAGAATTGAAAACAATTGAAGAAAAGAGGACGAAACACCGTAAGAATTAAAGAACGCGCGAAAATACTCGAGGGGATTAAGATACAAGTGAACGAATAGATGACGTGCTGATTAGAGAATACTTGAATGATGCACCGGTAAGATTTGGAGAATGAGATCTCAAAGCTGAGAATGAATAATTCTGAGATGATGAGCTCCAAAGAACCAAACTGAAAAGACTCCTGAATTGCTCCAGATGGGTGAAAAGAATACTCGCAGTCAAAAACAATTATGAGAGGATGGCATAAAGCTAGAACTATGAATCTTCAAGATAACGGATATGATTTGGAGGAAACTCTTCCTCGGTCTTCAAAATCCGAGAATGGCGATAAACACCACCATGAATTGTTGAGGCACTCCGTAATGAAAATTAGAAAGGTTGACCCAACGATGAAAAGAATATGAAAGCGAACTTGGAGGAAGACATTTGACTGATGGTAATTCATTCTTACGTCAAACTTTGCAATGAATTTGAGAATAACTCCGGAAAAAATTAGAAGAGTTAGGTAAGATCCTGGGAAAAGACCTGCGGGTTAGGGCCCACTCAAGAGAAACACCGTTGAACAATTTAAAAGAGAGATTGCGCCGGTTGAATTAAATGGCTTGAATGAGATAACAACCTCGAAATAGCTTGAACGGATCTTGAATGAAAACACGAATCTCCTTAGATATCTTCAACACTCCGGAACAAAAGAATAGCGAGCGGTGAAAGATTAAGAGATACACCGTCATACGAAAGCACTTGAAACGGGGAAGGGGATAAGATCAACACCTGCAACTTGAATTGAATCCACCGAAAAAGAATACGAGAATGAAGAATGATACACTTGAAGAACATCTTCATGAGAACCACCGGGTAAGAACATTGACGGAAAAGGATGGAGAGGCTTCCCATCGATAAAAGGATACATGATTGAGAAATCTGAGTCCTTAAAGAAAAGGGTGGGAGGGCGGGAAAAACAAAGGCAACTTGGGGCAGATGGAATAAACACCGTTGAGAAAACTTATAATTGATCTTCTGGATGGGGAGAATGATGGGATCATCTCGAAGAGAAACGCACCGGTTGGAAATAGAATTAAGATGGCAAACTCGATGATCAAGAAGGATTAGTATCCACATAGGAATATGAGAACACCACTTAGAAAAGGTAGGGAATCAACACTTGACACCGAAGCAAGTCGAATACCACAAATTAAAACAAAACAAAGGATTTGGCTTGCAGAATAAGCCGGAAACAAACATATGATAGATCCCATATCGTATCATGTGTCTATTGGAAAGATATTCTAGGAGCTACTTGAATTCCCACTTATAAACTCCCGAAACTTTCTGGTTATGCAATCTGGTGTTGGGGATACAGGGGACACAAAATATATCACCCAAACTAACAATCCCTAGATCCAGCTGTATCCATCCGTCAACACATAACCAAGAAACCTTCGGAAATCGTTTACCTCAACCTTCGAAAAGCATCCGTTATACGAGTTATGGAAATACTCCTGAACTCCCGCCCCAGTACTGGGTGGCGTCGAGGTGATCTCACCAACAACTGCATAAAAGAGATTTTCGATGTCGGCGAAACTCAGGTATTCCAGAACTGCAACGATAAAATTGTGACGACAACACCTCGGAGCTCAACTCCCCGGGACACTGCCACAACCCCTAAATGTCAGGAGGCACCAAGAACAATGTTCTCGTCACAAAACCATCGGAACGATTCCAAGATACCCGCGTGATCCTAAAAAAACTTTTTAGTGAAATTTGAGGAGAGAAGAGTCAAAACTTCTACGTCAGGAGGCCTCACCAGAGCGATGAAGGGACTAAGGAGTAAAAAGAATCCTACTCTCCGATATATAGTCCTAAGACTCAAAACATTTTTTTCTAAACTCAACAACGTCAGCGATTCGATCAAGCAGTGGGCTCCTAAGTCGGGGATGGCTCTGATTACCAACTTGTAACACCCACGATGCGGCTATATCTCCCACGTGTTGAGCACGACTTAGAGGCATAACTGCATTGTAGGTATTGTCGCAAGAAGGTCATCTTCACACAATCCCATGTAATGAACAAGAATGGGATAAAGAGAGTTGGCTTACAATCGCCACTTCACACAATACATAAATTAATTCATACATCATTCAAGATACACACATAGACCGACTACGGTCAAAACCAAATACAAAGAAGATAACCCCAAATGCTAGATCCCCGATCGTCCCAACTGGGCTCCACTACTGATCAACAGGAAACGAAACATAGTAACGACCAAGGTCCTCATCGAACTCCCACTTGAGCTCAGTTGCGTCACCTGCACTGGTATCATCGGCACCTGCAACTGTTTGGAAGTATCTGTGAGTCACGAGGACTTAGCAATCTCACACCCGCGAGATCAAGACTATTTAAGCTTATGGGTAGGAAAGGGTAAGGTGGTGAGGTTGCAGCAGCGACTAAGCATATATGGTGGCTAACATACGCAAATAAGAGCGAGAGGAGAAGCAACGGAACGGTCGTGAAGCTAGCAATGATCAAGAAGTGATCCTGAACTCCTACTTACGTCAAACATAACCCAAAAACCGTGTTCACTTCCCGGACTCCGCCGAAAAGAGACCATCATGGCTAAACACGCGGTTGATGCGTTTTAGTTAAGTCAAGTGTCAAGTTCTCTACAACCGGACATTAACAAATTCCCATCTGCCACATAACCGCGGGTACGGCTTTCGAAAGATAATACCCTGCAGGGGTGTCCCAACTTAGCCCATTATAAGCTCTCACGGTCAACGAAGGATATTCCTTCTCCCGGGAAGACCCGATCAGTCTCGGAATCCCGGTTTACAAGACATTTCGTCAATGGTAAAACAAGACCAGCAAGATCACCCGAATGTGCCGACAAATCCCGATAGGAGCTGCACATATCTCGTTCTCAGGGCACACCGGATGAGCAGTCCGTACAACTAAAACCAGGCCTCAAGTTTCCCCGAGGTGGCGCTGCAAAGGGCTCTAGTTTGGACCAACACTCGAAGGAGCACTGGCCTGGGGGGGTTAAAATAAAGATGACCCTTGAGTCTGCAGAACCCAAGGGAAAAAGGCTTAGGTGGCAAATGTTAAAACCAAGGTTGGGCCTTGCTGGAGGAGTTTTATTCAAAGCGAACTGTCAAGGGGGTCCCATAAATCACCCAACCGCGTAAGGAACGCAAAATCAAGGAACATAACACCGGTATGACGGAAACTAGGGCGGCAAGAGTGGAACAAAACACCAGGCATAAGGCCGAGCCTTCCACCCTTTACCAAGTATATAGATGCATTAATTAAATAAGAGATATTGTGATATCCCAAAAAATATCCATGTCCCAACATGGAACAAACTTCATCTTCACCTGCAACTAGCAACGCTATAAGAGGGGCTGAGCAAAAGCGGTAACATAGCCAAACAACGGTTTGCTAGGAAAGGTGGGTTAGAGGCTTGACATGGCAATATGGGAGGCATGATATAGCAAGTGGTAGGTAGCGCGGCATAGCAATAGAGCGAACAACTAGCAAGCAAAGATAGAAGTGATTTCGAGGGTATGGTCATCTTGCTTGAAATCCCGCTAGGAAGAAGAACGAGTCCATGAAGAAGACAAACGGATGTAGTCGAACGAATCCTCACAACTCCGGAACGAAACCGAAGCTAACGAGAGAAATAACCCGGAAAGAAACAAACAACATAGTAAACAACCACCACATACACATGGCATGATGCACAAACAAGTATGATGCATGTCCGGTTTAAATATGCATGGTATGGCAAAGTGCACAAACAATACTACAAATTAAGTGGAGCTCAATATGTAACAAGTTGCATATTGACGAAACACCACATCAATTGTTTAGTTCTCTCTCGTTTATGTACCCAACAATGTTAAATGTTGATTAACAAGGCAAGAGGGTGAAGCATAAGTAAACTAACTATTTAAGCAAATTAAATGAGGCCGGAAACAATAAATAACAATTCCGAAAAATTGCCATATGCATATTTTGGATTTGCTACTGTTCTGCCATAAACACAATTTTAAAGTTGTTAAATAGCAAAATAAAGTGCACCAAGTTAATCTATGCATTTTCCTACCCCATTTACATATAAATTTTATTTAAAATGGAGCTACGGTTATTTAGTTATGAAATAAAACATTTTAACATGGCATTTATGCAAAATTAAACAAACAAGAAGTTTAAACATTTTAAACATGGATGAGTGGCAGATTATGAAACTAGATGAAAAACTAAGCATATTTCATATATAAATTATTTACATATGATGCACGGTTATTTAGTTATTAGATGCATGAATACTAGGGGTTTTTCTGCAAAACTGTTAAACACTGGATAATGCTTAAATCACAGCAGCAGGAAAAAACAGAATGGGCTGAAACTGAACTGGGCTAAACAGAGAGAAGGGGCTGGGGGTGCTGCGCACCATGGGCCTCAGCCCAGAACTGTGGAGAGGTAGCAGCAGGCCGACAGGATGCAGCTGCTGGGTCGGCTCGCGGGACGCAGCCCAGGCGCTGGCGTAGCGCGGTCAACGCGCGGGACAAGCCAACTGCTGCTGCTCTCATTACTGAAGAACAGAGGAAGGAGCAGGTTCAAGCGCCGGCGGCTGGGCATGATGGACTTCGGCGGTGGGCGCAAGGAACGGATGGAGGTGCAGCGAGATGGGGCCTACAGGCGGCGCACGGCGCCGAGGATCCACCGGATCTGACGAGGGGAGCCGGTTCCTGATGGTGGGAGTCGAACAGGACGGCGGCGGCTCGGCTCCTACGAAGAAATACAGAGAGCGAGTGAGTTCAGAGAGGAGAGACAGGGAGAAGAAAGGAGGGAAGAACGGGCGCAGCTTGGCTGACCGGAGATTCGCCAGAAGCGTGCGGGCACGGCGGCTGGAGGGCAAGAGAAACCCCAGGCGCTTGGGGCTGCACTGGTTGCTGCTGCTACTGCTGGCGGCGAAGAAGAGCTCCGGCTGGCGAGGGACTTGGCGAAGGAATGGCGACTGGGCTCGCCGGCGTCGGGGACAAGGCGCAGGGGAGCAGAGGGCCTGCGAGGCGGCGCAGCCAAGCAGACCCCAGCGCGGGTCTTCAGTGGCAGAAGGTGAGGCCGGAGGGCGGGTCCGTCCAGGAACCGGGCGGAGGCGAGCTGGGCATCGCGGCGATGAAGGCCATGGCGACGGCGTGGTCCTGTCGACGAACAGAGAGAGAGCTAAGAAATTAAGGGAGGGAGAGCTAAACGGAGCAGGAGGGAAGGAAGGAGGGACCTACTGGTCCGGCGGCTCTGCTCGGAGAGGTGGCCGGCGGCGATGAGAGGAGGCAGCAGGCGACAGGGCGCGATGCAGGAGGCGCCGGCATGGCGTCGCGCTCTATTGAAGCAGGGGAACGAGCGGGCGACGTGGTGCTCCGGCGAGGTAGAGGCCCCGGACGTGACGAAGCAGGGGAACGACACCACGGCGCGACGGCGGAAGCTCCTGTAGGCACAGAGACAAAGGAGCTCGGGGTGAGGGAAGAGATATGAGAGAGGGAGAAAGAAACAGGAGGAAGAGGTGAGGCCTTGGTGCTCCTCCGGTGATAGCGGGCGAGGAACTCGGGCGCCCCGAGCACAAGATCGAGCAGGGAGGTCCTGCGGCTGGCTGATGCGGCTTGGGCTGCTCGTGGATGGGCGCGCACGACGAGGGAGGACAGAGGGAGCTGGTGATTGGAGCGACGGGGAATCGAGGGAAGAGGGTGGAGGCAGTTGCTGGTTGGATCGGGAGGAGATCCCGAGGGAGGAGGAGGGAATGGACAGGGGTGGCGGCGGCTAGGAGGATCGATGGGACAAGGCCCCTAGTTTCTAGGGTTAGAGTAGACTGATTATATAGGTAGTGGGTTAGCTTAGGGGCTATTCTAGCCCCTCCGATTGTAATCGAACGGTCGCGAATAAATAGCTAGGGAGTCCAAATAAGAAAAATGGAGATGTTTTAGGGATGTTTGGTGATGATCCGGACCCAATGGTGATGACTGAGCGGGTCGGGTTCGGGACAACTTCGGATGCGCACGAGGGGTTTGACGAAAAGGCCAAGAAAACAAGGGGGGTTCGATGGGCTCAGAGAAGAGAGAGAAGAGAGTGGCCCGGTTGATTAGAGAGAAGGTCAACCGAGAAACGGAAGAAGCGGCAACTACGAGCGGATGCAAGTTTTATGAAAACATGAGAATGCAATGCTCATGATGACATGATGAATGCAACAAACAAAAATAAAACACACGGCGAACACGAAAACATGGAAGGCATCTGGAGCGTCGGTCTCGGGGCGTTACAACACTCCTCCACTTGCAAGAGATCTCGTCCCGAGATCTAGGATGGCACCGGAGAGAAATGGAAGAGGAAGAGAAGAGGTAAAACTAAGTTGCTTCTTCGACAAATGAGTGAAACCAAAGAACCTTGAGAGGTTAAATAATTTAAAGAAGAATACAATGGAGATGAACGCGATTGCAAACACTCCGTTAGATAAGAGGAACCTGGGATACGACGAGAACCAAGAGGTTAAGTGAAAAGATAGATATTTAAACCACTCCGGTTAAAACAAGATAGGGAAGGAATAAGAATGATATAATTTGGGCAGCACTCCGACTGTAAATGGAAGGAATTGAACATGATCTTGACAAGATGAGAGGATACTCGATGAAATTAACAACACACTGCCTCCGGAACTAATGAAAGAATGGCACAAGGGGTAAGAAAGATTTCAGACATCCCTCTGGTTGAGGAAGGAGACAAAACTTGATAAGATGAGAGAACTCGAATGAAAACACGACACTCCGGCTAAACGGATAAGAAAGGAAAAATTACATGATCTTGACAAAACAAGATGATTGGTCAAAGAGAGCAACATCACAAAGCCTCCGGAAACAATGCATGATAGTTAGATAGTTGGAGTGAATAGAACGAAGAATGAAACCAACATCTCCTACCATAAATGAATTTTTAAAGAGCATCCTTACGAAGTAGGATTGAACGGAGTTGTTCGAAAACCAACAACGAAAAGAATAAGCTTGTAGTGGGCTTATGGAACCATCTCAACATTATGAGGTGACAAACGGCCACTAAAGGAAGCCATTGATTTGAGTGAGAGCACCAAGGCGATGAAAAACTTCTTTCACCAAGAGGATATGAGAAAACTTGGATCATTAATAAGCACCGTAATAGCCACATTCCTTAGGGAAGGCTTTAGGTGAAATCTTTACCAAGCTAACTCCAATGGAGGGATTGATGGATTTAAAATATCTCATTCTTGACAACATGTGAATCATGAAACATGAAAAGAAATTGTCAAGAATGACATATCACCATCTCAAAATGAGGTAGAAAGAATTGCACTTCGGAATGCAAGATGAAGAATGCTTGAACTCCTCAAAACAGAACATGTGTTGAACACCATGTTTATTTTGGAGTATAGGTTGACGGATCTTGACTCCAAGAGAAATCTTGAAGAACAATTGAAGAATGAAAGGAATCCTTGACAAAGCACCATGTAGAGCCTCCATGAAGAACTCCGTTAATAAAAGAATGATCAAAAGAAAGGGAAAGTTGAAAAGAACTCCGGGAGAAGCCTTGCAATGATTAGATGAAGCTTTGAAATGATATAATTGAAATAACTTGGAGCTCCGGAAAGAAATATGAACAAATGAGATCAAGAATTTTGATGAACCTCCGGCATAAGGCATTGAATTTACTCGATGAAACAAGAATAAGAATTACATTATGCTCATCCTTCACCAATTAAATTGATGACAAGCAATGGATTTGGCATACTACTTATTCTTGTAGAAAGGATTAAGATAGATATGGCGCAAACTTGGGAAGGTCTTCATCGAACCACCGGTAGGATTGAAACAACGAATAAATTGATATGATAACGAAGGACGAGAAATCTTGAATGAACCACCGCGAGAATTGAAAACAATTGAAGAAAAGAGGACGAAACACCGTAAGAATTAAAGAACGCGCGAAAATACTCGAGGGGATTAAGATACAAGTGAACGAATAGATGACGTGCTGATTAGAGAATACTTGAATGATGCACCGGTAAGATTTGGAGAATGAGATCTCAAAGCTAAGAATGAATAATTCTGAGATGATGAGCTCCAAAGAACCAAACTGAAAAGACTCCTGAATTGCTCCAGATGGGTGAAAAGAATACTCGCAGTCAAAAACAATTATGAGAGGATGGCATAAAGCTAGAACTATGAATCTTCAAGATAACGGATATGATTTGGAGGAAACTCTTCCTCGGTCTTCAAAATCCGAGAATGGCGATAAACACCACCATGAATTGTTGAGGCACTCCGTAATGAAAATTAGAAAGGTTGACCCAACGATGAAAAGAATATGAAAGCGAACTTGGAGGAAGACATTTGACTGATGATAATTCATTCTTACGTCAAACTTTGCAATGAATTTGAGAATAACTCCGGAAAGAATTAGAAGAGTTAGGTAAGATCCTAGGAAAAGACCTGTGGGTTAGGGTCCACTCAAGAGAAACACCGTTGAACAATTTAAAAGAGAGATTGCGCCGGTTGAATTAAATGGCTTGAATGAGATAACAACCTCGAAATAGCTTGAACGGATCTTGAATGAAAACACGAATCTCCTGAGATATCTTCAACACTCCGGAACAAAAGAATAGCGAGCAGTGAAAGATTAAGAGATACACCGTCATACGAAAGCACTTGAAACGGGGAAGGGGATAAGATCAACACCTGCAACTTGAATTGAATCCACCGAAAAAGAATACGAGAATGAAGAATGATACACTTGAAGAACATCTTCATGAGAACCACCGGGTAAGAACATTGACGGAAAAGGATGGAGAGGCTTCCCATCGAAAAAAGGATACATGATTGAGAAATCTAAGTCCTTAAAGAAAAGGGTGGGAGGGCGGGAAAAACAAAGGCAACTTGGGGCAGATGGAATAAACACCGTTGAGAAAACTTATAATTGATCTTCCGGATGGGGAGAATGATGGGATCATCTCGAAGAGAAACGCACCGGTTGGAAATAGAATTAAGATGGCAAACTCGATGATCAAGAAGGATTAGTATCCACATAGGAATATGAGAACACCACTTAGAAAAGGTAGGGAATCAACACTTGACACCGAAGCAACTCGAATACCACAAATTAAAACAAAACAAAGGATTTGGCTTCCAGAATAAGCCGGAAACAAACATATGATAGATCCCATATCGTATCATGTGTCTGTTGGAAAGATATTCTAGGAGCTACTTGAATTCCCACTTATAAACTCCCGAAACTTTCTGGTTATGCAATCTGGTGTTGGGGATACAGGGGACACAAAATATATCACCCAAACTAACAATCCCTAGATCCAGTTGTATCCATCCGTCAACACATAACCAAGAAACCTTCGGAAATCGTTTACCTCAACTTTCGAAAAGCATCCGTTATACGAGTTATGGCAATACTCCTGAACTCCCGCCCCAGTACTGGGTGGCATCGAGGTGATCTCACCAACAACTGCATAAAAGAGATTTTCGATGTCGGCGAAACTCAGGTATTCCAGAACTGCAACGATAAAATTGTGACGACAACACCTCGGAAGAAGCGGCAACTACGAGCGGATGCAAGTTTTATGAAAACATGAGAATGCAATGCTCATGATGACATGATGAATGCAACAAACAAAAATAAAACACACGGCGAACACGAAAACATGGAAGGCATCTGGAGCGTCGGTCTCGGGGCGTTACACGCCACCCCCCCTTTCCTTCCTCCCTCCTTCCTCTTCCTTCCCTCTCCCTCTCCAAATAGGAAAAGGAGGAGTCCTACTCCCGGTGGGAGTAGGACTCCCCCTTGGGCGCGCCTCCTCCCCTTGGCCGGCCCTCTCCTCCCCCCTTTATATATGGAGGAGAGGGGCACCCCATAGACACAACAATTGATCTCTTAGCCGTGTGCGGTGCCCCCTCCACCATATTCCACCTCGGTCATATCGTAGCGGTGCTTAGGCGAAGCCCTACGTCGGTAGCAACATCATCACCGTCATCACGCTGTCGTGCTGACGGAACTCTCCCGTGAAGCTCTGCTGGATCGGGGTTCGCGGGACGTCATCGAACTTAGAACCAGGACTTCAAAACTGTTTTGAACGCCATGGAGCATATAAGATGTTCCAAGAGTTGAAATTGGTATTTCATACTCATGCCCGTGTCGAGAGGTATGAGACCTCTGAAATTACTTTGCCTACAAGATGGAGGAGAATAGCTCAACCAGTAAGCATGTGTTCAGAATATTTGAGTACTACAATCGCTTGAATCAAGTGGGAGTTAATCTTCCAAATAATATAGTGATTGACAGAGTTCTCTAGTCACTATCACCAAGTTGCTAGAACTTCGTGATGAACTATAATATGCAAGGGATAACGGAAACGATTCCCAAGCTCTTCGTGATGCTGAAATCGACGAAGGTAGAAATCAAGAAAAGCATCAAGTCTTGATGGTTAACAAGACCACTAGTTTCAAGAAAAGGGCAAAGGGAAGAAGGGGAACTTCAAGAAGAACGGCAAGCAAGTTGTTGCTCAAGTGAAGAAGCCCAAGTCTGGACCTAAGCCTGAGACTAAGTGCTTCTACTGCAAAGGGACTAGTCACTAGAAGCAGAACTGCCCCAAGTATTTGGCGGATAAGAAGGATGGCAAAGTGAACAAAGGTATATTTGATATACATGTTATTGATGTGTACTTTACTAGTGTTTATAGAAACCCCGCGGTATTTGATACTAGTTCAGTTGCTAAGAGTAGTAACTCAAAACGGGAGTTGCAGAATGAACAAAAAACAAGTTAAGGGTGAAGTGACGATGTGTGTTGGAAGCAGTTCCAAGATTGATATGATCATCATCGCACACTCCCTATACTTTCAGGATTAGTGTTGAACCTAAATAACTGTTATTTGGTGTTTGCGTTGAGCATGAATATGATTTGATCATGTTTATTGCAATACGGTTATTCATTTAAGTTAGAGAACAATTGTTGTTCTATTTACATGAATAAAACCTTCTATGGTCATACACACCAACAAAAATGGTTTGTTGGATCTCGATCGTAGTGATACACATATTTCATAATATTGAAGCCAAAATATGCAAAGTTAATAATGATAGTGCAACTTATTTGTGGCACTGCCGTTTAGGTCATATTGGTGTAAAGCGCATGAAGAAAATCCATGTTGATGGGCTTTTGGAATCACTTGATTAATGAATCAGTTGATGCTTGCGAACCATGCCTCATGGGCAAAGATGACTAAGACTCCGTTCTCCGGAACAATGGAGCAAGCAACTGACTTATTGGATATAATACATACTGATGTATGAGGTCCGATAAGTGTTGAGGCTCGCGGCGGGTATCATTATTTTCTGACCTTCACTGATGATTTGAGCAGATATGGGTATATCTACTTGAACAAACATAAGTCTGAAACATTTGAAAAATTCAAAGAATTTCCGAGTGAAGTGGAAAATCATCGTAACAAGAAAATAAAGTTTCTACGATCTAATCGTGGAGGAGAATATTTGAGTTACGAGTTTGGTCTTCATTTGAAACAATGCGGAATAGTTTCGCAACTCACGCCACCCGGAACACCACAGCGTAATGGTGTGTCCGAACATCGTAACCGTACTTTATTAGATATGGTGCGATCTATGATGTCTCTTACCGATCTACCACTATCGTTTTGGGGTTATGCATTAGAGACACCTACATTCATGTTAAATAGGGCACCATCGAAATCCGTTGAGACGACGCCTTATGAACTATGGTTTGGCAAGAAACCAAAGTTGTCATTTCTTAAAGTTTGGGATTGCGATGCTTATGTGAAAAAGTTTCAACATGATAAGCTCGAACCCAAATCGGAGAAGTAAATCCTCATAGGATACCCAAAAGAAACTGTTGGGTACACCTTCTATCACAGATCCGAAGGCAAGACATTCGTTGCTTAGAATGGATCCTTTCTAGAGAAGGAGTTTCTCGCAAAAGAAGTGAGTGGGAGGAAAGTAGAACTTGATGAGGTAACTGTACTTGCTCCCTTATTGGAAAGTAGTTCATCATAGAATTTTGTTCCTGTGACTCCTACACCAATTAGTGAGGAAGCTAATGATGGTGATCATGTAACTTCAGATCAAGTTACTACCGAACCTCGTAGGTCAACCAGAGTGAGATCCGCACCATAGTGGTACGGTAATCCTATTCTGGAGGTCATGTTACTTGACCATGACGAACCTACGAACTATGAGGAAGCAATGATGAGCCCAGATTCCTCGAAATGGCTTGAGGCCATGAAATCTGAGATGGGATCCATGTATGAGAACAAAGTGTGGACTTTGGTTGACTTGCCCGATGATCGGCAAGCCATAGATGGATCTTCAAGAGGAAGACGAACGATGATAGTAGTGTTACTATCTACAAAGCTAGACTTGTCGAAAAAGGTTTTGACAAAGTTCAAGGTGTTGACTATGATGAGATTTTCTCACTCGTAGCGATGCTTAAGTCTGTCCGAATCATGTTAGCAATTGCCGCATTTTATGAAATTTGGCAAATGGATGTCAAAATTGCATTCCTCATTGGATTTCTTAAAGAAGAGTTGTATATGATGCAACCAGAAGGTTTTGTCAATCCAAAAGATGCTAACAAAGTGTGTAAGCACCAGTGATCCATTTATGGACTGGTGCAACCATCTCGGAGTTGGAATATACGCTTTGATAAGTTGATCAAAGCATATATAGTTTTATACAGACTTGCGGTGAAGCCTGTATTTACAAGAAAGTGAGTGGGAGCACTACAACATTTCTGATAAGTATATGTGAATGACATATTGTTGATCAAAAATAATGTAGAATTATTATGCAAAGCATAAAGGAGTGTTTGAAAGGAGATTTTTCAAAGAAAGACCTCGGTGAAGCTGCTTACATATTGAGCATCAAGATCTATAGAGATAGATCAAGACGCTTGATAAGTTTTTTCAATGAGTACATAACTTGACAAGATTTTGAAATAGTTCAAAATGGAACAGTCAAAGAAAGAGTTCTTGCCTGTGTGACAAGGTGTGAAATTGAGTAAGACTCAAAGCCCGACCACGGCAGAAGATAGAAAGAGAATGAAAGTCATTCCCTATGCCTCAGCCATAGGTTCTATAAAGTATGCCATGCTGTGTACCAGATCTATTGTATACCCTACCACTGAGTTTGGCAAGGGAGTACAATAGTGATCTAGGAGTAGATCACTGGACAGCGGTCAAAATTATCCTTAGTGGAATAAGGATATGTTTCTCGATTGTGGAGGTGACAAAAGGTTCGTCGTAAAGGGTTACGTCGATGCAAGTTTTTGACACTGATCCAGATGACTCTAAGTCTCAATCTGGATACATATTGAAAGTGGGAGCTATTAGCTAGAGTAGCTCCGTGCAGAGCATTGTAGGCATAGAATTTGCAAAATACATATGGATCTGAATGTGGCAGACCCGTTGACTAAACTTCTCTCACAAGCAAAACATGATCACACCTTAGTACTCTTTGGGTGTTAATCACATAGAGATGTGAACTAGATTATTGACTCTAGTAAACCCTTTGGGTGTTGGTCACATGACGATGTGAACTATGGGTGTTAATCACATGGTGATGTGAACTATTGGTGTTAAATTACATGGTGATGTGAACTAGATTATTGACTCTAGGGCAAGTGGGAGACTGAAGGAAATATGCCCTAGAGGCAATAATAGATTTATTATTTATTTCCTTATTTCATGATAAATGTTTATTATTCATGCTAGAATTGTATTAACCGGAAACATAATACATGTGTGAATACATAGACAAACAGAGTGTCACTAGTATGCCTCTACTTGACTAGCTCGTTAATCGAAGATGGTTGAGTTTCCTAGCCATGGACATGAGTTGTCATTTGATTAACGGGATCACATCATTAGGAGAATGATGTGATTGACTTGACCCATTCCGTTAGCTTAGCACATGATCGTTTAGTATGTTGCTATTGCTTTCTTCATGACTTATACATGTTCCTATGACTATGAGATTATGCAACTCCCGTTTACCGGAGGAACACTTTGTGTGCTACCAAACGTCACAACGTAACTGGGTGATTATAAAGGTGCTCTACAGGTGTCTCCGAAGGTACTTGTTGGGTTGGCGTATTTCGAGATTAGGATTTGTCACTCCGATTGTCGGAGAGGTATCTCTGGGCCCACTCAGTAATGCACATCACTATAAGCCTTGCAAGCAATGTGACTAATGAGTTAGTTGCGAGATGATGTATTAAGGAACGAGTAAAGAGACTTGCCGGTAACGAGATCGAACTAGGTATTGAGATACCGACGATCGAATCTCGGGCAAGTAACATCACTACAAAAAAAGACACATCCGTGACATTTTGGGCCGAACGAAAAAAAATTATGTCATACATATGACACTTCTATGACGATAATTGTGACAAAACCCGGTATCATCATAGATGTGGTGGGCTCCTACTTCTATGACAAAAAATCATGACAGAAAATGGGCTTTTCGTCCTGGGCGGGCCGGAGATGCAGCTGCATGACATTCTTTGGGCCGTCCATGACGGAAAAAACCGTGGTAGAAGCGAGGGCGAGGAAAATTTCGGGGAGTTCCCGGTTACGGTGGGAGGTCGGGGGCCGAGCGATGCGCGTTTCTCTCGTACACATACGTGCGTGTGTGCGAGGCGTTAGCTCTAACTAAACCCGAGCGAGGCGTTGGCTCTAACTGAACCCGAGCGATTGCACTGCAGGCTACGCGTTACTGAACCCGAGCGATCGATCGATGGCTGTTAACTGAACCCGATCGAGCGATTCCTTCGCTACTACTGCTAACTGAAGCCAATCGATGCTGCCTCTGGGATGAACAGTGAGCGTTGCGGGGGGTTTGGATGAACAATGAGCGGTGGCGTTGCCTCTGGATGAACAGGACCCCGTGGTGTGGTGGAGGGCTGGATGAACAGTAGACGGTGGAGGGGTGGTTGAACAGGACCCCGTGGTGTGGAGGGCTGGATGAACAGTAGACGGTGGAGGGGTGCCCGTGGAGGGGTGGTTGAACAGTAGCCGGTGGAGTAGCGCGCGGTGGAGGCTGGATGAACAGGAGCCCGTGGAAGCTGGAGGAGGTCGACGGTGGCCCGTGGAGGCTGGAGGAGGTCGACGGTGGAGATGAACAGTATCCCGTGGAGTCCCGTTTTGCGGTACGCCACACCCTTCCCAATGAACAGGACCCCCGTTTCGACCGTAGGAGGTCTGTTTCGTCCGTTTTGCGGTACGCCACACCCCTCCCGATCAACATGACCCCCGTTTCGATCGTAGGAGGTCCGTTTCATCCGTTTTGCGGTACGCCACACCCCTCCCGATCAACAGGACCCCTGTTTCGACCGTAGGAGGTCCGTTTCCTCCGTTTTGCGGTACGCCACACCCCTCCCGATCAACAGGACCCCGTTCCGAACGTAGGAGGTCTGTTTCCTCCGTTGTGCGATACGCCAGGCCTCGTTTCCATTGCCTGTTCCGTCCAAGCCCTCCCGATGAACACGACCACGCATTCTGTTCCGACCCAGCCGGTTGGCTCCCACGCGTTCCATTGCCTCCCGATGAACACGACGCATTCCGTTGCCTCCCCATGAACACGACGCATTATGTTGCCTCCCCATGAACACGACGACGACGTTGTTTCTCCGTTCCGACCCAGCCATGTACACGAGCCCTGGCCGTACGTATGCGCGAGTAGGCGTTCGAGACCCCGCCGTATGTACACATACGTGGCCGTATTTTCTTTCTTGCACCCTGGCCAGTGTATGTACGTGTACATGCTACGTGCGCACCTCTACTACGACACGTGCGCGCCTCTACATCCACCAGTATATATGTACGTACACGTTTGCGACCAGAATGACAATGCTACGTATGCTTCGACCAGGTGGGTCCCGACTGTCAGGCACTTCCTTGCCTGTGAAGATGTAGCTGGTGGGTCCCAGCAGTCATGGGGCCAATTGTTTTTTTTGCCCGGGCGCACTTCCTTGCGTGCGAAGATGTAGCTGGTGGGTCCCACCAGTCAGGGGGAAACATTTTTTTCGCGAAATACAGTGGCCTGTCCGGTGGGTCCCAGCTGTCAGGTGGAGGAATCATTATTTTCCGCGTAATAAGGAGGCACTTCCTTGCTGCGGCCGTGGACCTAGCTGTCAGCCTCTCCACGTACAGTCCACGTACGATGGAAGTCGTTCCTTGACCACGTTGACCACGCCGCGCCGAGAGCACCACGGCGGTGGACGACGGCGAGTCCTAGGAAGGGGACGACACGGAGCCGGGGAAGACGCGGCAGTGGAAGCCCGCGCGGAGAGGAGTACGAGGGTTCACTGGTTCGGCTGTGGTGTGTGGCTCCCGTCGCCGTAGGGCCTGGCCAGCGGTGGGAATAGTAGGGGGCGGTGAGGCCTCCGCGGCAGCATAGCCGACCACGGGAGGCAAGAGCATGCGGCACGACCGGCGCTGCTTTGGGCGGCTGGAGCAAGAAGACCAGAGGTTGAAGAAGCACTACGGCCGTTGGATGGACATTGTACGGTCACTGGAGCTAGAATCGTTCATATTGACTAAAGTTGACAAAGGCCCCCGTCCCAGTCAACTTAGTAGGCCCACAAGTCAGCCTCCCACCATGGTGGGTCCCAGCTAGCAGGGGGAGCATTCATTTTTTTGTGCGTAATAAGGAGGCACTTCCTTGAGTGCGAAGATATAGCTGGTGGGTCCGAGCTGTCAGCGGCGGTAACGTTTTTTCGTGAAATACAGAGGCCCTTTCGGTGGGTCCCTGATGTCAGGTGGAGGAATCATTATTTTGCGCGTAATAAGGAGGCATTTCCTTGCGTGCGGCCGTGGACCCAGCTGTCGGCCTCTCCACGTACAGTCCACTTCTGATGCATGTCGGTCGTTGACCAGGCCGCGCCGAGAGCACCAGGGCGGTGGACGACGGTGAGGCCTAGGAAGGGAACGACATGGAGGCAGGGAAGACTCGGCAGTTGTTTCCCACGCGGAGGGGAGTACGACTGTACGAGGGTTTACTGGTTCGTCTGCCGTCGCCGGAGAATAACAGCAGGTGTGGGTGAGTAGAGGGATGGCTAGGCCAGCGATGGGAGTACGGTGGGGCGGTGAGGCCTGCGCGGCAGCAGAGCCGGCCGCGGGGAGGAAGGAGCAGGCCTAGACGGGGCAGCCCAAAACCACGTCCAACACTTGCCAAAACTTCGTCCCTCGTTTTCTCTGTGTTTCGCACACTCGACATTGTGTGGGCATTTTGACTGTGCATCATATGAAGATGTGCTATGCATGAATGTTGATCAGCATGATGTTAACTGGCTGGTAGTTCCATTTTCGACCATGAATAAAACTTCCAACATGATGTTAACCCTGTTTGAAAAGGCCGTGTTAATATAAATGCTCTGCCTCTGAAAGTTGCAGTTTCTTATCTGAAACTGAACTTGCAGTTTCTTATCTGAAACTGAAACTTGCAGTTTCTTCTCTGAGAATCACATTGTCTGCACTTTTATACTCCTATGATACTATATTTTTTTAAGTGCTAAAAATAGATCTCTAGAATTCATAAAATACTTCATATGCTCAATACTGCAAATCTGAAATTGAAAAGACATTCATATCTGAAAGTACTCTCAAAATACACAATTCACAACCTGCAAATACTGACAACCCTAAGCTCCTCCTGACAATTCACAACCTGCCCGACTATTGGGCTGGGGGGCAGCCCCCTCCTATTCCTCGGCGGTAGACAGCCGCCCCGTGAGACGATGTGAACGGCAAGGGAGACGATGGCGGGGAAGCGTCGTCGGGCCAACTGCTTTTCTCCTCTTGCAGTTGGGTTCGGTCGACGAAGACTCCACCGGCTCGCTCTGGCAGGACACCCTCACAAACGGCACCCTGTAGATGCTCGATCCTTCAATCTCTGGTGGATGCTCCATCTGGGATCGATACTCCCAATACTGCTCCCTCACGATCGGATTCGGTGAATCTGTTTGCTCCATGGCCCAGAGGAGCAGCTCTATGTACTCCGGCGCGACTCCCTCCGGGAGTATCACCGCCTTTTCGCTCTGTTGCAGATATTTGGCCATGGATGTCGTCGTCGCCGCTAGTTGGTCCTTGTTGTCAAACCAAGACTGTATCTCCAACATCCTAGCTAGCTTCACAGGGTCGCCGTCTGCGCCACACATCCCACTGGCGGTGGTGAATGCCAATGTGTGCATGCAGCATGGTTGGTGTCGGCAATTTTTACTTGGCACACCTCGCACTCTGCATATATGCCGGTTCCATATGTACATTTGTGTAGTTCCACCAAAATGCAGCTGAATAACCCTGTTTGCACAGATAATGAAAAAGCATGATTACATTATAGTGGCACTAGTTGATGAAACACACAAAATAAATAGAAGAAAATATTGCGATAGTATCATAGTATGCCATGCTGCGAGGGCGAGATGGGCCCTGCGACGCCTCAGACGGTACGCCTCATACTGGACATCGTCCCAAGTCTCCCAGATACACCTTCTGCCAGTGATGAACATCAGTGTACAGCGGTACTACAAGGAAGCGCCTTGAGACATTCAAATCTCTATTTTTGTACATATCAACTAAAATTAAGCACCCCAGTTTGCAGAAACGATTAAACATTAACAATGGGACTAGTTGATGAAACATACATTAACAAAGAGAAGCACTTTCTTTATCTACATTGGAAATGAAATGATAGAGATGACACTCGCTCTATTTTAACTGTATTATTACTTCATTTTATCAGTGACACTAGGGTCGAGCAGGTGGCAAACGAGGTGTACCGTGCGTCGCAAGGATGGAGGCCGGGGGTGCTTAGACTGGGATGCTGAAGCTGGCTCTTTCAGTCACCAACATGGATGATTCAATTCATGGGACCTTTTGGTGCAGTCCACCTAAAATGAAGCAATGTCCCGTGAGCTAGCAGCTTCTTCTTCAAAAAAATTTAAGAAAAGGGCTCCAGCCCCGGTTCCATTTCCATCAGAAAACGAAACCCATAGAGCTTCTTCTTCATTAGTTGCAATAAAATTGAGCAACATCAAGGTTGGTTGTGAAGCTCCTGGAATGCTCAACTATAATTTGGATATCATTTGTGCAGTTCAACTAAGATCGAGCGTGAAATGTATATCTCTGTTTGCACAAAAAAGGTGGAAAGGAGGGTGACTAACAAGTGATGAAACATGCATCAAATGAAAAGAAGCATGTTCCTTATCTGAATGGCAATCCTACAAGGACAGTAGCAATTTCTAAAGCACTGGCATTGCTAGATATTAGTGTAGGCATTAGGATTAACTATGACAACCGTTAAATACGACATTACTTTGGGCACGGGAGAGTAGGCGGACCAGGACAGTTGCATTTCTAACAAAAAGAACCAACTTATCTTAATGGGAAATTTTAGCAGGACATGTAAAGAAGTGCCATTGATTCATATTACTGGAGGCATTACATTAAAAACAACATTGGTTTAACGTGTCCTTACTTTTAACAGTGCGACTGCTACATTTTACCAGTGGCATTACATAAGAGTGGCTCGGGGCAACAAACATCAGAACAGGATATCTGGGTTGGTCCCATTTTTGTTCGGTATAGCCACCTTATACTGTGTGAGGCTAGCAAATCTAGTGCTGGACTTACTCTGTTGACTTGTCCCCCAGTCCCCACATTCTTTCCTTTTTCAACCAATAGATCGGGTTTATATTGAGTTTGTACTATGTTTCCCTTTATTTCCCTATTAGACCTAGAGACCAGTTGGATAGCCAGTCTCTGCTACGTTTCGCCCCCATTATTTCCTCTTTCGACCAAGTCCTATATTCAGGTAACAAATCCTCCCCCACCCCATCCCCTTTCTTCCTTGTTTGAACCAAGTAGTACTAGATTCGAGTGCATGAACTAGTTTTACCTCTTAAACGTACAAAAATTAGGTGGTTTTCGAACAGCCGATCGATCCTATCTACGAGGGGGCCTGAGAAATAGTAAAAGATACAAATGCAGCGACGTCAGGAGCTCAGGAAGTAGAGCAAGGCCGGTTTTGAAGGAAGTTATACCTGATGGTCGCCGGGATGTCGCTATGTGGGCGGCGGGAGGCCGGATCTGCCCACACTACGGCAGCGAGGAAGAAGGGGCTGGAGGCCCTCCCTCGCCAGCGGTGCCCAAAGGAGACAACATGAATCCCGACGGACAAACTAGACGAGGAACAAAGCTCAAATTAAAGATAAACTCGTAGAAAAGGCGTTCGTCAATAGATGTCCTAATTAACATAGCTGGCTTGACCTAGATGGCAGCCGAATAGTCACTGTCCGTGCATGTGCCCCCAATGACTAGCCCAACTCAGTTGTCGCTGTTTAACCCTCGCAGTGATCCAAAGCACATGACAACTAATTTTGCGAGATGACAAGAAACCTTTTTTTAGATTTCTCACCACAACTACAGCCATGTACAACACAGCCTGCACGATATGTAGACGATAGCCAATCCAGGCGTGTCTGCTGGAGTCTGGTCACATGCATGGACGAACTGATCTTCCGTGTCTTGCAGGGATCGTCCAGGCACCAACGTAGTACAACACTTCTCTAGTACTATCGCTCGTCTCCCTCTTCTATTAAGTCACCCGACTTGCGGGGCTGGGGAGTGTGCCTATGGTCGGTTCTCAATTGCCGTCCCACATGTGTGTGCAAACGCAATATGACGCGCGTTCCATTCGGAGAGCTGCGTGCCAGACCGACCGACCGTCTGGGGTGCGATGCGAACGCGACGGGCGTGCTGTATACTCCATACATGTGTACCGCCGTTTTCTAGACGCTTTGCTCCATGGCGTGGGTGCAATCCATGGATACAAAATTAATATATTGTATACTATTTAAAAGTCGAGGGCGGGGTTTTTCCTGCGCGGTAGGCGGGGCAGTTCCGCCTAGTCGGTTCGACAGAGACGCGAGAAGACGAGGGAGTAGGCTGCTGCAAACGTAGGGCTGTGTGATTTGACAGCGAGTTACTGCTGGACAGGTGGGGCCCCGTGATTTGACTTGCCATTATCATTTTAACTGCGGTGCTACGACCGGCGTGAGTCTCCTGATTCCTGACCACCTCCATACAGGTGCCTCTCCCAATGCTCCACCATGTAGTAGAGGCTGGCTCTTGCACGAGAACCCACTTCTCCACTTTTTCCTTGCCTCTCTTTCCTCCACATATGCAAAAATGCCATGTAAAGCGCGCTATTGTACTTACTTTTACTTGCTCCTACAGGTGCTTAAGCTTGCCACATAGGCATAAAGTCTGATGTGGCAAGTTAATCAAGAAGAGAGAGACTAGTTTGGTGACCCAAGGAAGAAATGGTGCTAAGCGCGTGTACCTAGGTGAAAAGACAATTTTGAGTCTATAGCTAATTAAATGAAGCAAACTTAGCAACACCATTTCATTGGAAGAGGTCACTCCTTGGCAAATGCAATAAATACTAGTACTCCCTGTGTCCCATAATATAAGAACGTTTTTGGCACTACACTAGTGTCAAAACGTTCTTATATTATGGGACGGAGGGAGTACGAAGAAAGAGATAGAGAGGAGTAAAAAAATTACACTTATAGCCAACCTTGTTGTAGTATGAGTGACTAAGTGATGACTATGTATAACATGCCAACATCAGATAGCCTAACGCACCGTGTTAAATCTCCAAGGGCGCGACCGCGCGAGCGACGCGACGGTCGTGGTAGGCGCGACCATGATACGGGCTGCTGGCAGCCCTTGGATCTGAGATCAAACGGTCGCATGCTAAGTTGCTGAAAATTTGCAGAATAACCCTCCAGGATAGGATATTCACCCATAGGTCTAGAATCATGCCATGCAACCATTCGATCTCAGATCCAAGGGCTCTCGGAAGCCCGTATCATGGGAGAATGGAAAGCCACTACCCTGCTGTTCTCACGCTGGCAGTTCGCTCCTACTCGTCCCCGCACGTCCTTCAATACTACGGCGGTTCGCTCCTAGTCGTCCCGTCCATTCACATTACGGCAGTTCCACTAATCCTAACCCTCCTCCCAAATCCATGGCGTCCCAAATCTCCATGATCGGCGGTGAGTACAAGGTTAGAACCATCACCGGCAATGAGTTCGACGTCATCTACACCCGTTCTTCCGCGACGGTGAAAGGATGCCTTTCTCGCTTCAGGCGCATGTTCGAAGACTCAGATGATGAGTGGGTCGCTCGGCTAGATGTTGAGTACACCACAGTCCTGGGACGAGAGAAGGATCGAAAGGACGAAGAGAGGAAGAAGCCCGCCGTGATCCAGGTTTGCGTGCATGACTTATGCTTGGTCTACCACATATGCCATGCCGATGTTGAGTGCCAGGATTTTAAGGACTTCCTCGAGAGCAACCTAGTCAAATTCGTTACTGTAGACTTTGGTAACGACAAAGAAGTCCTGCGTCGGATAGGCCTCGTTGTAGGCAACACCTTCGACCTCCAGAAGAATCGGCTGGTGTCCTCTCGTCAGCCTTCAATGCTGACCCTGGCAGGAGCCATGGTTCATCCTTCGTATGGTAAACTGGAGAAACCTCCATACACGTTTCATCGTCATGCATGGCAGCGGAATGTACTAGATATAGACCACATCCACTACGCTGCAATGGATGGCTACCTTTGCTTCAATATCTACAAGGGTTGGATGAAGAGCAACAGCCAAGTGTGCGGTTCAAGCAAAGAAGTATCGGCCAAGAGGAAGAGGGACAAGGACGAAGTCGAGGACGTGGACGAGGACTCCGAGTAAGGTGGCAGTGTCGTTGCTCATGGTGGTTCTAATGCAGTGTCTACCGGAATAGTTGCAAAGTTTAATTTCAGGTGTGCTTAATTTAATTTGAGGGGTGTGTTGTGCTGAGCCCCCAGTAGAACTATGTTATGTTTCTTCTCGTTAATTTAACTCTTCAGTACGTACATACTAGTATTTTTTACATTTCATCTTTTAGTTGGTATAGTACTACCACTCGTTTCTTCACATTATATACGTACAATATATATGGCCAACATCATATAGCCAGCAGTTTAGTTGTCAAAGAATTTCAGGGTGCTTAGTTTTGTCAAAGAATTCCAGGATGCTTAGAGGGTGCATGGATCCAAGGGACTTATTTTAGTCTGACTAAAAATAGTATCTTTAAGAGGCTAAAGCTCCAAGCACCCCTGACTAAAGAGGGGCTAAAACTAGTCTTGAGACTAAATTTTTTTAGTCAGGGGTACCCCTACTAAAATGTGGATTAGTCCTCTCTCTACTCATTTAACTCCTCTCCTTTAACATAGGCGAGTTCTGGATCGGAGGGTTTGGAGGATAATAAATGCTCATTAACTTGATTTTAGCCTTTTTAGTATTTGGATCCAAGCATGGGTGAGGCTAGCATGTTTTAGTCCCACTACTTTTAGTCATGGGACTAAAACGTATCCAAGCACCCTCTTAGTTTTATTTGAGGGGTGGGTTGTGCTGGACACCATTATTGTGACTAGCCTTTTTAATAGTACTATATGCATAATTTGGCGACGAGCGCTCTCCATATGTACCACCTTTTTTTTAATTTCAAGTTTTGCTCCATGGTGCAATCCATCGATACTACTGCTGTACAAAAGTATACATTTTTAAAAGGCTAGAGGGCGGGGCAGTCTAGCTTGGTCGGTTTCACGAGAGGCGAGGGCCTTTGTGATTTGACGGCTCATTACTGCTGGAAGGCGGGGCCTTGTGATTTGACTGCTCGTATAAATGCGCCGACAACCTGATCGAGGAGGAGCAAAGAACCGTGCGGTATACTCAAGTTTTCCACTGGAGTAGTACTGCGGCGGAGGAGCACGAAACACGGCAGCCCAGTGCCATATGGCGATAAAAATGATCTAATTTGCTAGTCATCTCATTGTTAGCATTGTTCTATTCATTCCCTCAAAAAAAACATTGTTCTATTCATGCCTCGCAGAGAACGTGACACGTGCGGCGAAACACCCAAAGCAAAAGATGAAACACAGGAGAAAAAGAAGAAGGAAGATTATCACCCCAAATGATCTAATTCGCCGCGGAGTCGTAACTGCTTCTTCATCGCCTCCACGACCTCCATCTCCTTGCGCGTCTCCTCCGCCATCTTCTTCATTCTGTCCATGACGCGGGATTTCTCGACGCGAGCCTTCATCATCTGTTCCACGGCCACATTACGTACCTTGACAGCAGCCGGGTGCTCGATGCGGAGCTTCGCCAACTCCTCCTTCTCTTCCATGGCAAGGGCCTGCAGCATCTTCATCGAGGAACTACTATTCTCATGCAGCTTCTTCCAGCCGGCATTCTTCTCCTTCAATAGGTCGATCTCGTGGCAGAGCTTCGCCTTGTCCTCCTGAAGTCGCAGGATTTCGCCGGTCGCCTTCTTCTCCGAGGCAATGCTCTTCTTCAGCAGCATCACCAAGCCGGCAGTCAACTCCCCTTGCTGATTGAGCTCAGCGGGCATGTCGTCGAGGCTCTCCTTCAGCAACTCCATCAAGCCTTGGATGAACTCCTTCTGCTTATTGAGCTGATCGGGCATGCCGTCGAGGGATAACGACTCCAGCTCCGCCGGCTCGGCATGTTCGCCTCCGCGGCTAGGGCGCTCCTGGGAGCCATCGCCTGCCCATGAGAGATCTTTCGAGGTCTCTGCATGGCGGCGAGCCCTCTTTTTTTTCCGCAGCCTTGGTTGTCGCTCCCTTGTTACGAGTAGTTCTCGACCTAGAGCTCTGCTCACCGGCCATGGCAACGACGAACGAAGAAGAAGCACTTACGAGGACGAAAGGTAGAGTAATTTTCGGTTAGGTAGTTCCCCTTTTTATAACCTAAGTACTAGCACAAGTACTAATACCTGCATAGTGGGAACACGTTCAGGTTTGGTACATACTAGTAGGTGTGAGCAGGCTTTCGAATGTGATGGGAACAAGGTAAAGATTAATTGATGGTTTTGGTTTCGAGGCCCGAAACTGCTCCCGATGAGTTTAGCGGAACATAAATTTCAAGTACTACACTGCTCAAATGCGTAAATATTATGTTACTATCAAAAATTGGCACAAAATACGAAGGAGACCAATGGAAGTACTACTAGCAACCCACGATTTAACTACTCGCATGCGCGCAGTGGAGTAATAATGTCTTTCTTCCGCCCTCACGTCCACTCAATTTGCATGCGTTGTATTAATTGACCATCAATGAAGTGAACGACTTTACACGCGTCAAATTATCACATGGGGTGGATCTTGGTACAAAATTGCGTCCGCCCGTGTACCCGCGTGTGCGTGCGAGGGAATGAGTGCGTGCGTGGCGTGCGTGCACATCTTCGCTTCGTGCATGTACCGCCAGTATGGCTCAGGGATGACGAGTACATTCTTCTGGAACTAGCAGCACGTCACTGTGATCAATCCACGCAAGGAGGTCGCGACAACGCCTCCACATGTGCCACGTGGCTTCATGAACTGCAAGAGAGACACTGTGTAGCGTGCCATTGGTATTCTAATTTACGTGTTTTGCACATACTCGAAGTACTAGTAAGGTACACGTGCATTGCACGCATCAGATTTTGCAACCAAATTATGAATAAATACCACACTATAGAATGTAAGCTCTGAGTCATATATGCCTGATGTAGCCCTTCGTTTAATTCTTGTAGTTCATCTCATTCAAAATCAATTAGTTTTTATAAAAAAGCTAAGAACGCGGGAATAGGAAAAACATGGGATTATAGTGGAATGTCGTCTTGAATCCTACAGGATTGTACGAGTGTTTGATTATGCATAGAAAAAACGCAGAATTCTTTCAAAGAGGTTTGAGTGGATGGGATGTTTCCTATGAAATCTAGTGCAAATGAATCATATGGAAAAATTCCTATGGTTTACAATCCTACGAATCAAACAACCAAGATAGGAAAAATTCCTAATGATTAGAATCCTCCAAAATTCCTTTGAGAATCCTTTGAATCAAAGAAGCCCTTAATCTATTTTATGATTCATGGAATTGTGCGTTGTAAAGCATAAAGTAAAAAACAAATAATGGCAATTCAACTAGAAAAAAAGTTTGGGCAGTTATGATATGGAAGATTCTAGAACAAAAGAGAACCACTGTTGTTTTGAGGTTTGTGCATTATGCTTAAGTTCAACCATGGAGTCTGCTAGATTGTACATGTGGCAAAATCCGGTGGGGGGCTAGAAGATGGTGCGAGGGGCCGAGTGGAGGGAGAATATGAAGGAATGCACAAGTGCGAGATCGATATTTAGAGAGAGGGGGCGAACATGTGCGCTGTTGCGCGCAGTGGCGGAGCCATGAAAAATAAATGAGCTAGGGGGCCAAGCATTGCTAATCCTTTACGAGGAGGGTCAATTCATGAACTTAAACCATTTTTAGCAGCAATTGTCTAATGATCACATTCATATTAGCCTCGATATATAGTGATGTTAGGGGGGAGGGGGGCAGGGCCCTTACTGCCCCCTGTCTTCGCCATTGTGCACGCGTCTGAGAGATGAAGCGGAAGGCATGGATGATGAGAGGGGGACGTTGGATATATAATTAATGTGGGTGTATTAGCTATATATGTTAATCCTATATAGAGAGGTATAGATTGATCGATGTGGATGTGGGAAAGAGGGTGAGACCTCACTAGATATATCGATTGATCGGTTTGTGTGGAAAACTATGAAAGACCTAGCTATATACACACATACATAGAGGAACATCGATCGTTGCGCATGCACGCATGAGAGATAAAGAATGCCCGATATGATGGAGAGGGGGATGTGTGTGGGTGTGTGCCTTCATGGGAGACCGAACTGAAGAAAAAGATTGTATGCGTGCGATGGATAATGCCGACTGGTAGGTGTGTGTGCATGCATGCACGAGAGAAAGTTAGTGGTACAATTATAAAGATAAGACTATTGTGTGGGTGTAAAAGAATAGGTGAGGTCATAATCAATGTAAAGTTGAATTCAAATATTTGAATAAGAAATCCTGATGTTTGAAACCCATGCATGCATGAATATAACGGAGATCTGCGCGGTGTGGTTTGGAAACGAGCATGTTGTAATGTATACACATTGAACAAGGTCAGACTGATTTGAATTTGAGATACCGATGGCAGACATCATTTGGCCACGTCGCATCCGTGCACGGCTTTCGCATCACATATCTATATCTATACCCCTATATATATTATATTTTATATTTTTTTATATCGTGTGCGGGTAACTTTAACTTTGAAAGATGGTCGTTGGATGAGGCGAATCCGATGGTCCAAAGATGGCAAATTTGAGCACTACTGGTCATTGGATATCATCTAGATTCCACCAGATTTCGCCACATGTATAATCTAGAAGACTCCATGGTTGAACTTAAGCATAATGCACAAACATCAAAATACAAGCACTTCTTATTTGTTCTAGAATCTTCCGTATCAGAATTGCCCAAATATTTTCTACATGATTTGCCATTATTTGTTTTTAATTTGTCTTACGACGCACAATTCCATGAATCTTAAAATAGATTAGCTTTCTTATAAAAACTAGATGATTTTGAATGAAATGAACTATAAGAATTAAACGAACATCTACATCATGCATATATGACTCAAAGCTTGCATGCTATAATGTGGTATTTATTCATAATTTGGTTGCCAAATCTCATGCGTGCAATGCACGTGTACCTTACTCTAGTCTAAATGGTGTTTGTGTGTGTGTTGTGCGTGTTGAGGTGCAAATTGTCTTTTTTTGGGCTACACGTTAAGCTTGTTCTTCCGAAATTTCAAGCCGCGCCTTGTTATGCCGAAAATTCAAGCTAGCGTCTCTGTCTATCGTGCTGCGAAACTCCCGCCTCTTCAACCCGTGCCTTGTTAGCCCGAAATATTTAAGATATATCTTTGTCTTGTTGTGCTCCGACAACTCCCTCCATCTCAACCCGCGCCTTGGTATTCCGAAATTACAACGCGCGCGAAAACTCCCACCTCCTGTGAAATCCCGACACGCGAAATGCCCGTGGTACCCCTGAACCGAAAGAACCGCCTCAAATCGGTGGGGGTACTTTTGTAACTTACCCCACATTTCGGACAAGCGCGTCTCTAAGCCATGGTTCCCCACTGCCATCCCATCCGCCCACCCATTCGTACACTGAGGCCGCGAAAACCCGCGACGAAACCCCACACCCTGCTCCGTCCGCCACCCAGCCGGAGCCTCTTCACCGACGACGTCATCCACAGCAACACCTCGACGTCCCTCATCCACCATACCGGATGAGGATCCGTCGTCGATCTCATCGTCCCGCCGGTTCAGCCACCCCGTCCTCCACCTCCAAGGAGCTGCCCCGACGTTCCCCTCGTCTTTCGCGCCACCTCCATTCCCACACCGCCGTCTTCACCTGCACCACCGGAAGAGCATCATCATCACCGTTTCCTCGGATGAAGCTGCGGCCTAATCGGCGCCACCAAAGAGGTTGTACACTAATCGCCGCATTTTCTTCTTGATTCGATCTCACGGTGCTGCCGGCGCTCGGTCCTGAGCCGACACGGCGCGGCTCCATCCACGGTGGCGTCGTCGGCCACTTCCTCCACGGTGTCGCTCCCTCGGCGGCGACGTCCACATCAGTAGGAGCTGCTTCTGCTTTAGCTCTCGCTCGCACTGCTGCTCTGCTCTTGCTCTCGGTCCCCTGCCTGGCCTGCTCTTGCTATTGCTCTTGCTCGCGCTGCTGCTCTCGCTCTTGCTCTTGCTTGCGATGCTGCTCCGATTTAGCTACACTTCAATCGACTGAATCGACTTTTGGGTCAGTCGATTTTCAGGGGGTGGGGGGGCTCGCCGGGGTGAAGGAAGAACCAACCGCAGCGGGGAGGGGGGCTCGCCGGAGAGGTACCCCACTATCTATCTTAGGGTTCAGGATGGGGGCGGTGGTCACCGGCGGTGGCGGGGCGTTGGCGGGGCGGTGGCGTGGGGATCGCCGGAGAAAAAGCTCGGCACGGGGGGGCCTAGAGGGATGGCTGGGGCGGCGGCGGACCGGCGGTGGGGAGTGTTTTCGGGGCGGGCGGGGCGGCGCACCGCCGGCCGCGGGCGGCGGGGGCTGCTGTTTGGCCAGTGGTGGCTGGCGGCTCAGGGGGTGGAGGTTGAAGATGAACCGCAGGCCCTTGATTTCGTATCCAACGGCTGCAAAATTGACTGGCCAGAGATGAAAAAGTCAGTCGACCGACGTGTAGCCTCACCTTGCTAGTGCGTTCAGTTTCGACAACAAAATTCAGTTTTGACAGTTAAGTTCAGTTTCGACAGTTAAGTTCAGTTTCGACAGTTAAATTCAGTTTCGACAGTTAAGTTCAGAGATGAGCGGCTGATGTATTTTACATCTAGCACTTTGTGGTTATGTATTTTACATCATGTATTGAAGATGCTATTAGAATTCCACTCAGGTTAACGTTGTTCGTTGTCTCTCTTGTCCTGCTTCAGCCTCGGCATCGTACAACTCACCGGAGCTGCTCCCACGACGAAACCCTCCATCACAGCGGAGCAGTACCTCGGGCTCCATCTCCAGACGCCTAAGATCTTCTTCCCCTCCTCCGACAGCCAATTCAGCTGGAGCATCCTCACCGGCCAACCCAATCACGCTGAGATCGACATGGCTTCGCCAAAGAGGTTGTACACTTGTTGCATCTCTTTTTTACTCTACATGTTATATATATTGTCCACTGAGCACTTGTAGTAACGGGAAATACGATTATTTTATCCTACTATATGACAAGCAGTGAGGTACCAGGCAACTTAGCTATCCGTGATGGACTCTCTTGAACGCCATCATTATTTATCTCTGCGCGTTTGAGCTGTGCATTTGTCGATGGGCCTGGGAGTTGAGCTAGTATGGCAGTGGCATGGGTCCAAAGTAATAGAAGTAGCACAAAAACATTTTTTTAGTGTAGGATTTTCCTTGCTCAAGCCTGCCTACTAGAATCGCCAGTGCTTGAAAGGAAAAGTGAATGAAAAACATCGGAATTGGAAAGTTTCCTATGGTACTACTTTTCATGAATTTGGTGCAAAGGAATGGAGCAAAGGAAAACTGTAGGATTTGTTCCTTTAGTGTCTCCTTGAAAGAAAAACCGTAGGAATTCTAATTTCCACTTCTCCTCCTTTTCATATTCTATTCATCAAGCACAAGACTAAGAGATAGTAGCATAATAGCATTATAACCGTACATTTTCTTGTGGTTTGACTTAATCTCACCATGCTTTTTTGCATCCTGTGATCTTCCAATTGTTGTGAATCAAACACCCAGATTGGCAGAAATCCTGTGTTTTTAAATTCTCTGTTTTGCATGTGCATTCCTATCCTATTCCTGTCTATTTCCTATCCCTGCATTGTTAGAATCCTCAAATTCAAACAAGCCCTTACTCAATTACTTTTGTTACAGATATGTGTCAAAGAAAACCTTGTGTGGTTTGTCCTGCTCCTGCGGCGATGTGTTCCACCCCAGCTCAGCTGCTCCAACGACGGAAGGGTTCACCACAGCACGGATCCGCTCTCCAGACTGTCTTTCGCCGCCTAAGATCTTCTTCCCCGCCGCCGGCAGCCACGGCAACTGCATTGCCATCATCAACTGAGCAGATGACCTTGAGGACTACACGGGTCCGCAAGAGAGGTCGCACTCTTCCGTGTCTGCTTACGTTATGCGTCGCTTAATATGATGACATGCTACATTATCGTCGTGTTCACCTATTAGACTCCGAGTCAGGTCCAAACTAATGCTGAAACTTGAGTTTTTAAATGGTTGTGGGGTACATATTGGGGCAGCAATCAGTACTATCTGTCTACTATCTGGTTAATCTCCGGTGTCTACTATGAGTTTCATGTTGGGTGCAAACAGACATTAAAGGAGCCATTATCTGTATTTTTTAACTAAAGCTATTATCTGCCTACTATCAATGGTTTTGGGTCTATCCACAGTTTGCTACCATCACTCTGGATTTGTGCATGCACTCCTTACATAATCTCACTATGTTTTATTCCTATGCATGCTAGTTATTGTACACAATGGAACTGATCATGTAGAGCAAAAGAGACGAGCCTTGCGTGGCAATAAAATTTCATGCAGACGTCGTTCCATGGTGGGCGCAAAGGCAGCCCCCCTCCACCCATTTCGGATCGTAATCAAGAGGAAGATAACTGTTCTGAGGGGGATTCAGAAGGAGAAGACCACTCCTATTTACCCCATGAGGTCTTCGCTCTAACTTGGCATGCTGATGTTGGTAATATCATGCATATGGTGCCTTGCATTGCTTACTGTATACATTAAAGATGTCATCTTCTTAGTTTAGACATGCTTTGTGTCAATGCCATCTGTTTAGTTTCTTTATCGTATATGTGAATCATGCAATGCCATCTTGTCTAGCCAGGCATCATATATGTGAATTTTGCAATGCCACCCTGGTTAGCCAGTCATCTTATATGTGAATTATATCATGCCATCATTTTTTTATTACGTGTTAAATTTGTCAACAATTTTAGTACATTCAATTACTCTTCCTGTGCATCAGCCATTCGGCACGGTCATGGAAAAATCTGGAGTGGAAACAAGGTCTCCAGAGCAGACAATGCTATCTGACGAAGCGCATGTCTTGCTGGTTACTGATAGCTCCTCAGAGGAGGATTCAGAGACAGATGACCAGTCATATCCCCCCCCCTGAGGTGCATGCCCTAACTTGGCAGGGTTATGTTGCTCATATCGTGCGTATGGTATCTTGCATTGCTATGTCATTTGCTTAGTTTAGACATGCTTTGTGTGAATGCCACCTGTTTAGTGTCTAATTACCATATATGTGAATTATGCAATGCCATCTTGTTGCAAGACATTATATATGTGAATTGTGCAATGTTATCTTGTTGCAAGGCATTATGTATGTGAATTATGCAATGCCATGCTGTTTAGGCAAGCGTCATATATGTGAATTATATCATGCCATCCTTTTTTTGTATTTCTCATTGCTTTTGTCGACAATGTTTGTATATTCAACTGCTCTTCCTGTGCATCAGCCATTTGAATTGGTGATGGAGAAATCTGGAGTGAAAACAAGGTCTTCAGAGCAGACAATGCTACCTGCTGAAGCAGATATCTTGCTGGTTACAGATAGCTCTTCAAAGGAGGATTCAGAGGCAGATGACCAGTCCTATTATCCCCCTGAGGTGTATGCTCAAACTTGGCAGGGTTCTATTACTCATATAATGCATATGTTGTATTGCAATGCTTAGTTTTTACATCATATATACAATATTGAATGCCATCTCCTTAGTTGACACATCATATATGTGATTTCCCTCTGCTCACTTCCTTAGTATATAAATCATATATTTGAATTATGTCATGCCATGATGTTTACATAGATAGCATGTATCTGAATTATGGCATGCCAACCCATTTTCTAAAGACATAATATAGTTATATCATCTCATCTTGTTTACATAGTCATCATATTTTAAATTATGTCATTCTATCCGTGAATTATATCATGCCATCATGTTTCCATCGACGGCATGTTTGTGATTTATGGCATGCCAACCACTTTAATAGACACATCGTATAGTTATATCATGTCATCCTGTTTACATAGTCATCATATTTTGAAGTATGTCATTCTATCCTGTTTAGTTAGCCATCATACATGTGAAATTGTGTCATGCTATCCTGTTTAATTAGCCATCATATATGTGAAATTATGTCCTGCTATTCTGTTCGCTTAGACAACATAAATGTGAATTATTTCATGCCCTGTTTTCTTCCCTACTATCCATTGCACCTGTCTATCTTACAATGTCTGTACATTCAATTACTTTTCTTGTTTATCAGCCATTTCAATTGGAGGGAGTGATGGCAGTATCTGTGGGAGTAAAAACATGGTCTTCAGAAAATATCGTGCTACCTGTCGATGCAGATAGAACCACGGTTGTACTTGCCCAAGAACCAGCCCCACCACACATAACCCACATTCATGCAGATTGTACCCCTACCCAGTTGGACAAAGAACCAGCTACACCCCTTCTAACCCCAACCCCAGCAGATAGACACCCAGTTCCCGTTGACACAGCACCGTCTCCACCACAGAGCACCCAAACACGAGCAGTTAGTAAGGCAACTGCAGTGCCCAAATCACGAGGACCACCACTCCGGACCCGAAGTCAATGCTTAAAGCAGAAGAAGAATTGTTCTCAGGTCAGGTTCCGTAGCTATGGTTCATATTACTTTGCTCTTGCATCACTGTATTTACTGATACCAACTAATTTCAAATTTGAAGGATGCAATTGAAACTCCAATGGCGCAACAGGTATGTTTTAAACCTGTTTCTTCAACGTGTTTGGTTGTTTGCTGTTGTAACTTGCTCTATGTTGATTTCAGTTTCAATTGAATAAACAGTTATGTTCTCATGCCATGCACATTACAAGTGTTGTTATTGTTGTGTAGTTTCCCACACTTATATTCTGTCTATGCTGCTTTGTCTTAAATAGATATGATTCGAACTATATCTATCTTGATTTGGCAACATAAACTAGAATGATATAGACCATACAGTGACCATACTACATAGATATATGTTTGTTTCATGCTGTTATCCTATCCACCTTACTACTGAACTGGTTTACCAAAATGAGTTTCATATACTACATTGTAAACCTGAGATGTGTTTGTTTGTTTCTCTTTTAGAACGCAGATAAAATATTGGAGAAGAGTACCCTGTTATGCAATGGTAAAGGAAGTAATGCTGATAAGGTTCAAGATAGTGAGACATCCCTGTTGGTCTCCAAGAAAGCTGATAAAAACTATATTGAAGACACTAAGACAACCCCAAAGTCCTGTCTTGATGTAGTGTTCGAGTTACTGGCTACCACTGCTGGCACCAGCTCTTCGATCTCGTTGCCTGAATCAGTTTGGCTTCTTGAGTCTCAACTTCAAGTTGAAAGACATCGATCAGATGTTATGCGACAGGAAGCCGAAGGACTGAGGAAGTCCCTGCAGAATTCAGATGCATACTTTCTGGTGCAACAGCAAGCGCTGGAGGACTTAAGCGCCAAACAAGAGAAAGTTAATAAGCTTGCTAAGCATCTTGCCAGCATTATGGGTACCCAGGATATTGTTTCTTGAGCTCTTCTGAAGTGGTTTCAGTGCTGGACTTGTTTTGCTGCGGCGTTTATATGCTTCTGTGTTCCCTATATTTGCACTGGTGGCGAACTTTGATGCCCAGTGGATGTAATATGTGTAATAGCCGTGATAGCCTAGTGTAAGTTGCTTGCTTATTTATTTCCTTGTTGTCTTGTTTATTTGTTTGCTTGTAGTCAGTGTAGTTCTTTTTCTGCGGTTTGCTAGTGGTTGCAATAACCTATTTTTTAAAACTAGGCCACAATAACCATGGGCTAATATTTACTGTAGTGACACTGGGCCTCCTACGGGTCATAGAAACAGTGGGCCTCCTACGGGCCGTAGAAACAGTGGGCCTTCTACGGGCCATAGAAACAGTGGGCCTTCTACGGGCCGTAGAAACAGTGGGCCTTCTACGGGCCGTAGAAACAGTGGGCCTTCTACGGGCCGTAGAAACAATGGGCCTTCTACGGGCTGTATCATCAATGGGCCTTATACGGGCCGTATGATCGATTGGCCAAACATGGGCCAAACAGACCGCATTCTGGCCGTAAACGGGCTAGAGTTGGAATCGTCCGTTCATGGGCCGACCATAACGGGCCATCGTTAATAGGCCGTATTTGATGACGCTATGAAAACGGCCCAACGTATTAACGGACCACAAACGGGCCGACTGTGACCACGGGCTGAATTTGGCCCACAAGCAGAAAATGACAGTAACGGGCCGTAAGTAAACGAATGCTGGAAAATAGCCCAAGAATAAATGGGCTCTGAGAAGGCCGAAAGATAACATGGGCTGTAAACGGCCCAACGGAATAACGGGCCGTTAACGGGTATAAAGTGATACACTGTTCTTTACGGGCCAGTTTCACCACGGGCCGTTAATGGGTGTAAAGTGATACACTGTCTACGGGCCAGTTTCACCACGGGCCGTTAATAGGCCAAGAGTTACATAGGGCCTCATATGTGCCGAAAGACGTCATGGGCCATACATGGGCCAGAAGTGAAAACGGGCTGGAATCATATTGGATGGCACAGATGACGCTACTGGGCCTAATTCGAATAGGGCGTAACGGGCCTTGGGTTAGCGGGCTGTAAATGGGCTATATGCGAACAGGCCATTAACAGGCTTTCCATGGGCCGTCCCGCCACCTTTTGACCAAGTCAAACGGGCCGGCCTTTTCACAGGAATGGGCCTCTGTTGGGCCGTGCCATGTGTCAACGTATCATAGGCGCCTTCTGTCCAATGATTGGATGACATCTGCCCCAGCGATGAGCCGACACGTGTTTCCTCCAGCCAATGATGATTTTACACGTGGAAAATCCCCATTGGTCGGGGCTGTTAATGGGTTATTGGATCCAAAACCCGACCCGATAGCTTAACGGCGTTCCGTTACGGTGGATGCCACGTGTCGGTCACCCTTGACGAAAGCACTTTTGTGACGCGCGATTTATTGTCATGGAAGTGGACACTTCCGTGATGATAATTTTGGTAATGTCATGGAACACTTCTACGACAGCACAGGTATGACTATCTTGATTCTGTCATAAATTTGTCATGGATGTACATGCATGACAAAAAACGCGACCTACTGTGACAAACACGTATCATCACGGAAGTGTATTTTTTTTGTAGTGCATACCGATGACAAAGGGAACAACGTATGTTGTTATGCGGTTTGACCGATAAAGATCTTCGTAGAATATGTGGGAGCCAATATGAGCATCCAGGTTCCGCTATTGGTTATTGACCGGAGACGTGTCTCGGTCATGTCTACATAGTTCTCGAACCCGTAGGGTCCGCACGCTTAACATTCGGTGACGATTTGTATTATGAGTTTATGTGTTTTGATGTACCGAAGGTAGTTCGGAGTCCCAGATGAGATCGGGGACATGACGAGGAGTCTCTAAATGGTCGAGACGTAAAGATCGATATATTGGACGACTATATTTGGATACCGGAATGGTTCTGGGTGAGATCGGGATAATACCGGAGCACCGGGAGGTTATCGGAACCCCCCGGGGGGTATATGGGCCTTAATGGCCTTTAGTGGAAAGGAGGGGAAAAGAGCAAGGGAGGGGGCGCCCCCCCCCCAAGCCCAATCCGAATTGGGAAGCGGGCCGGCCCCCCCTTTCCTTCCTCCCTCCTTCCTCTTCCTTCCCTCTCCCTCTCCAAATAGGAAAAGGAGGAGTCCTACTCCCGGTGGGAGTAGGACTCCCCCCTTGGGCGCGCCTCCTCCCCTTGGCCGGCCCTCTCCTCCCCCCCTTTATATACGGAGGAGAGGGGCACCCCATAGACACAACAATTGATCTCTTGATCTCTTAGCCGTGTGCGGTGCCCCCCTCCACCATATTCCACCTCAGTCATATCGTAGCGGTGCTTAGGCGAAGCCCTGCGCCGGTAGCAACATCATCACCGTCATCACGCTATCGTGCTGACGGAACTCTCCCGTGAAGCTCTGCTGGATCGGAGTTCGCGGGACGTCATCGAGTTGAACGTGTGCTGAACTCGGAGGTGCCGTACGTTCGGTACTTGGATCGGTCGGATCGTGAAGACGTACGACTACATCAACCGCGTTGTGCTAACGCTTCCGCTTTCGGTCCACGAGGGTACGTGGACACACTCTCCCCTCTCATTTCTATGCATCACCATGATCTTGCGTGTGCGTAGGGAAATTTTCAAATTACTACGTTCCCCAACATGCCTCTACTTTACTAGCTCGTTGATCAAAGATGGTTATGCTTCCTAACCATTGACATGAGTTGTCATTTGATAAACGGTATCACATCATTAGGAGAATGATGTGATTGACTTGACCCATTTCGTTAGCTTAGCACTTGATCATTTTAGTTTGCTGCTATTGCTTTCTTCATGACTTATACATGTTCCTATGACTATGAGATTATGCAACTCCCGATTACCGGAGGAACACTTTGTGTGCTACCAAACGTCACAACGTAACTGGGTGATTATAAAGGTGCTCTACAGGTGTCTCCAATGGTACTTGTTGAGTTGGCATAGATCAAGATTAGGATTTGTCACTCCGACTATCGGAGAGGTATCTCTGGGCCCTCTGGGTATTGCACATCACTATAAGCCTAGCAAGCAATGTGACTAATGAGTTAGTTGCGGGATGATGCATTACGGAACGAGTAAAGAGACTTGCCAGTAACGAGATTCAGCTAGGTATGAGGATACCGACGATCGGATCTCGGGCAAGTAACATACCGATGACAAAGGGAACAACGTATGTTGTTACGCGGTTTGACCGATAAAGATCTTCGTAGAATATGTGGGAGCCAATATAAGCATCCAGGTTCCGCTATTGGTTATTGACCAAAGACGTGTCTCGGTCATATCTACATAGTTCTCGAACCCGTAGGGTCCGCACGCTTAAAGTTCGGTGACGATCGGTATTATGAGTTTTTGTGTTTTGATGTACTGAAGGTAGTTCGGAGTCCTGGATATGATCATGGACATGACGAGGTGTCTCGAAATGGTCGAGACGTAAAGATCGATATATTGGACGACTATGTTCGGACACCTAAAGTGTTTCGGGAGGTTTCGGACATATACCAGAGTACCGGGGGTTACCGGAACCCCCCGGGGAGTATATTGGGCCTAATGGGCCCTAGTGGGAGAAGAGGAGGGGCGGCCAGGGCAGCCGCACGCCCCCTCCCCCTCTAGTCCGAATTGGAAAAGGAGGGGGCGGCGCCCCCTTTCCTTCTCTCCTTCTCTCCCTTCCTTTCCCTCTCCTAGTCCAACTTGGGAAGGGGGAATCCTACTCCCACCGGGAGTAGGACTCCCCCCTTGGGCGCGCCTAGAGAGGGCCGGCCCTCCCCTCCTCCACTCCTTTACATACGAGGGAGGGGGCACCCCATAGACACACAAGTTGATCAGTTGATCTTTTTAGCCGTGTGCGGTGCCCCCCTCCACCATAATCCACCTCGGTCATATCATAGCGGTGCTTAGGCGAAGCCTTGCGTCGGTAGCAACATCATCACCGTCATCACGCTGTCATGCTGACGGAACTCTCCCGTGAAGCTCTGCTGGATCGGAGTTCGTGGGACGTCACCGAGCTGAACATGTGCTGAACTCGGAGGTGCCGTACGTTCGGTACTTGGATCGGTCGGATCGTGAAGACGTACGACTACATCAACCGCATTCTCATAACGCTTCCGCTTACGGTCTACGAGGGTACGTGGACGAAACTCTCCCCTCTCGTTGCTATGCATCACCATGATCTTGCGTGTGCGTAGGAATTTTTTTGAAATTACTATGTTACCCAACAGATCAGCACCAAGACTCCATGGGTGTTAGAATCATTACTGTGTAATCTAGATTATTGACTCTAGTGCAAGTGGGAGACTGAAGGAAATATGCCCTAGAGGCAATAATAAAGTTGTTATTTATATTTCCTTATATCATGATAAATGTTTATTATTCATGCTAGAATTTATTAGCCGGAAACTTACTACATGTGTGAATACATAGACAAACAGAGTGTCACTAGTATGCCTCTACTTGACTAGCTCGTTGAATCAAAGATGGTTAAGTTTCCTAACCATATACATGAGTTGTCATTTGATTAACGGGATCACATCATTAGAGAATGATGTGATTGACTTGACCCATTCCGTTAGCTTAGCATTTGATCGTTTAGTATATTGCTATTGCTTTCTTCATGACTTATACATGTTCCTATGACTATGAGATTATGCAACTCCCGAATACCGGAGGAACACTTTGTGTGCTACCAAATGTCACAACGTAACTGAGTGATTATAAAGGTGCTCTACAGGTGTCTCCGATGGTACTTGTTGAGTTGGCATAGATCAAGATTAGGATTTGTCACTCTGATTGTCGGAGAGGTATCTCTGGGTCCTCTCGGTAATGCACATCACTATAAGCCTTGCAAGCAATGCAACTAATGAGTTAGTTGCGGGATGATGTATTACGGAACGAGTAAAGAGACTTGCCGGTAACGAGATTGAACTAGGTATTGAGATACCGACGATCGAATCTCGGGCAAGTAACATACCGATGACAAAGGGAACAACGTATGTTGTTATGCGGTTTGACCGATAAAGATCTTCCTAGAATATGTAGGAACCAATATGAGCATCCAGGTTCCGCTATTGTTTATTGACCGGAGATGAGTCTCGGCCATATCTACATAGTTCTCGAACCAGTAGGGTCTGCACGCTTAATGTTCGGTGACGATCGATATTATGAGTTTATGTGTTTTGATGTACCAAAGATAGTTCGGAGTCCCGGATGTGATCACAGACATGACGAGGAGTCTCAAAATGGTCGAGACATAAATATTGATATATTGGACGGCTATATTCGGACGCCGGAAGTGTTCCGGGTGGTTTCGGAGAAAACCGGAGTGTCGAGGGGTTACCGGAACCCCCCGGGGAAGTATTGGGCCTTAGTGGGCCTTAGGGGAGAGAGAGGGCAGCAGCCCAGGAGGTGGCGCGCCCCCTCCCATGGGGAGTCCGAATTGGACTAGGGGAGGGGGCGCGGCCCCTCTTTCCCTCTCCCTCTCCCTCTCTTTCCTTCCCCCTTCCCCCTTCCTAGTAGGACTAGGAAAGGATGAATCCTACTCCTAATAGGAGGAGGATTCCTCCTCTCCTTGGGGCGCACCAAGGCCGGCCGGCCTCCCCCGTTGCTCCTTTATATACGGGGGCGGGGGGGCACCCTAGAACACACAAGTTGATTGTTCCAAGCCGTGTGCGGTGCCCCCCTCCACCATATTCCACCTCGGTCATATCGTAGCGGTGCTTAGGCGAAGCCCTGCGTCGGTAATTTCATCATCACCGTCAGCACGCCGTCGTGCTGACGGAACTCTCCCTCGAAGCTCTACTGGATCGTGAGTTCGTGGGACGTCACCGAGCTGAACGTGTGCAGATCGCGGAGGTGCCGTACGTTCGGTACTAGGATCGGTCGATCGTGAAGACGTACGACTACATCAACCGCGTTGTCATAACGCTTCCGCTTATGGTCTACGAGGGTACATGGACAACACTCTCCCCTCTTGTTGCTATGCATCACCATGATCTTGCATGTGCGTAGGATTTTTTTGAAATTACTACGTTCCCCAACAAAAGTATGAACCCTAGGCCTTGTTTCCTAGCATTGCAATACCGTTTATGCTCACTTTTATCGCTTGCTACCTTGCTGTTTTTATATTTTCAGATTACAAATACTCATATCTATCATCCATATTGCACTTGTATCACCATCTCTTCGCCGAACTAGTGCACCTATACAATTTACCATTGTATTGGGTGTATTGGGGACACAAGAGACTTTTTGTTATTTGGTTGCAGGGTTGTTTGAGAGAGACCATCTTCATCCTACGCCTCCCACGGATTGATAAACCTTAGGTCATCCACTTGAGGGAAATTTGTACTGTCCTACAAACCTCTGCACTTGGAGGCCCAACAACGTCTACAAGAAGAAGGTTGTGTAGTAAACATCACTAGGATCCGAGCAGTGTCTTTAGCATTGGGTGATCGCAAGTATTGCGGTCCAAACACTGCCACCAATGCCCCGCAGAACTTGTAGAAACACTTAATGGTCGTGGAATCGGCCATGCGCCCATAGTCGTCGAGTGAATCACCGGGAGCTCCGTATGCAAGCATCCTCATCGCTGTCGTGCACTTCTGGATTGAGGTGAATCCAAGTTTGTCGGTGCAATCCTCCTTGCACTTGAAGTAGTTGTCGAACTCCCGGATGGAATTCACAATCCTGAGGAAAAACTTTCGGCTTATCCGATAACAGCGCCGAAATACTTTGTCGCCGTGCAATGGAGTGTCAGCAAAGTAGTCGGAGTAGAGCATGCAATAGCCTTCCAGAGGATGCCGGTTCTTTGCTTTCAGCCGCCCCGGCACCGAGTCGCCTCGCCGCGGCTTTTCATTGCTCGCGAGCAGGCCGGCGAGGGCAAGGACCATGAGATGTTCCTCGTCCTGGCGTCTGATACGTCTCCAACGTATCTATAATTTATGAAGTATTCATGCCATGTTTACAACAGTTTTATATGATTTTCGTATGATTTGATTAGAACTAACCTGGACTGACGCTGTTTTCAGCAGAACTACCGTGGTGTTGTTTTTGTGCAGAAATAAAAGTTCTTGGAATGTGATGAAAATCAACGGAGAATTTTTCTGGAAAATATAAAAAATACTGGAACAAAAATCTACCGGAGGGGAGTCCCGTGGGCCCCACGAGGGTGGGGGCGCGCCCACCGCCCTGGGGCGCGTCCCTATCTCGTGGCCGCCTCGGGGACCCCTGACTTGTTCTCGACACCATCCTCTCCTATAAATACAGAAACCTTTAGAAAATAACCTAGATCGGAAGTTCCGCCGCCGCAAGCCTCTGTAGCCATGATAAATCAATCTAGGCCCTCTCTGGCACCCTGCCGGAGGGGGCCATCATCACCGGAGGCCATGGGGGAGGATCCCCGAGGGGCCATCATTGCCATGAAGGCCAAGGACCAGAGGGAGAACCTCTCCCCATCCAGGGGGGAGGCCATGGAGGAGGAAGCACAAGGGGGAGAACCTCTCCTCCTCTCTCTCGATGGCGCCGGAGTGCCATCGGGAGGGGAATCATCGCTGCGGTGATCGTCTTCATCAACATCACCATCATCATCTCTTTTATGCGGTCCACTCTCCCGCACCCCGCTGTAATCCCTACTTGAACATGGTGCTTTATGCCACATATTATGATCCAATAATGTGTTGCCATCCTATGATGTTTTGAGTAGATATCCTTTGTCTTTGGGTTGATTGATGATCTAGATTGGTATGACTTGTATGTTTTATTTTCGTGCTGTCCTATTGTGCCCTCCGTGTCGCGCAAGCGTGAGGGATTCCCGCTGTAGGGTGTTGCAATACGTTCATGATTCGCTTATAGTGGGTTGCTTGAGTGACAGAAGCATAAACCCGAGTAAGGGGGTTGTTGCGTATGGGATAAAGGGGGCTTGATGCTTTAATGCTATGGTTGGGTTTTACCTTAATGATCTTTAGTAGTTGCGGATGCTTGCTAGAGTTCCAATCATAAGTGCATATGATCCAAGAAGAGAAAGTATGTTAGCTTATGCCTCTCCCTCATATGAAATTGCAATAGTGATTACCGGTCTTGTTCACAATTGCCTAGGATAATTCCGCACACCGACCCATCATTATTCCACACTCGCTATTTATAATATTTAGTAATATATTCTAACTTTATGATAACATCACCTACTTTTATATTTTAGCTCTCGGATATCATGCAAAGTTATCCTCTTCATACCCACAACGTAGTTTTATTTCTCGTTTCTAGTTGGAAGCAAACGTTCGGTGTAAATAGTCATATCAGTGGCAGATAGGACTTGAGAGAATATTGATCTTACCTTTAGCTCCTTGTGGGTTCGACACTCCATACTTATCACTTCCATCTTTGGGAATTGCTACGATTATTCCCTGCACTTGGGGATTATCAAGCTCTTTTCTGGCGCCGTCGCCGGGGAGCAATAGCGTGGGGTTGATATTCTCGTGTGTGCTTGTTTGCTTTCTTCACTAAGTAGATTTTGTTTTTTCTTTTTGTTTCTGTTTAGTTGTGGGTGAAACATACAAAAAAAATTAAAAAAATGAAAATACAAAAAAAAATATTTTGCCTCTCATGCCTAAAAAGTTTTTCATTAAGAGAAGTGATTGGAAGGTTGTGCATTGGAGAAGTGAGGGTCGACCTTGAACACTTGTGTTCATGCGCATGGAAACAATGCAAAAAAAATCATGGAAGTTTCTCTGAAAATAATTAGCCCCTTGTATATATCCATTGTATTGTAAAAATAATGCGCCAAGCTTTGGTTTTAGGATGATTAGATTGCTTGTTTCCATATCGGTGCAACGAGACCAAGACCAGCAGGGTGGCAGGACGAAGGTCACCGTGGAGCCCAAGACGGCGTCACCACTAGAGCCTTTGGCAGGCGAAGACTACTTTTGTCAGGATAACTTGTACTAGTTGTCCCCCTTCAAACTAGCCGTTGTGGCATCCCTTCCCGCTCAATATTTGGGAAGAGGACCAAGGCCTCTATAAATAGGACTAGCCACCATAGTAGGAGGGAACTCATCTTGAGCAATCCTCACCCAAACACATTCACCAAGCACAAGAACACCTCACCTCAGGAGGCTGTTCTTCCCTTGTACTGTTCATCCTCAGCCCAAGAGGCAATCCACCACCACCACACTGGAGTAGGGTATTACACCACAACGGTGGCCAGAACCAGTATAAATCCCGTGTCTCTTGTGCTGCGAGTTCGTGGAGCTAAGCCTTTGAGATCGCGGTGAGGCTGAGAGCGTGATTAGGTGGGGGGAAATCTTCGCGCGCACCCTAGTGTTCGAACCTCAAGGGTTTTGCCGGAACCCGAAATCCGACATTTGGCGCGCCAGGTAGGGGTGCGCTGGAGCTTTCCTTCCGCCGGTTGATCCACCGACACTCCGCGGTTCCAATGTCCGGCGACCCGAGGACCAACGCCAACCGCTGGGCAGCTTGCCAGCCCGGGCGGCGCCGCCTGCCCAAGAAGACCTCAACCCCGCTCTCCAGGCAGCACGCGCACCGCCAAACGCTGCAGGGCGCGGGCGGCGCGGTCACACGATGTCCGCCCGCACTCCACGACAAGCGCGGGCAGCCGCAAGGGCCTCAAGCCACGTCGCGGCCATGACGCCACACACCCGACGGGAACAAGCAAACATGAGGGCCGCGCTCACGGTGGCTCAGGAGCTACTGCGATGCCGGTTAATGGAGAGTGGCCGGGATGCGTTGGTGGAGCGCGTCGCCGAGCTCCTGGACGCCGCGGCCTCGGGAGCACCGCCCTTCTGCTCCCTTCTTACACCACAAGTCGCGGCCGGATCGCACGGCGGGCCTCGCCGCGCCCGCGTGCCCCCGGGCGCGCCCCCAGGCTTCATCGACACCGACGCAACCAACGGCACTGAACGCCCGCTCGCACCAGCGCCACCTCCGATAAGCGCGGGCACGAGCGTTGCCACCTACGGCCCCGACGGGCTGCCTCCCTACCATCCTCGTGGCGGCGCGCTGGGCCGGGCAACATGGAGCGTGGGGCACTACGGCGAGGTCTTTGAGGCGACGGCCTCGGAAGCCTACGTGGCCCGCATGGTGGACCAGGAGTACGCGCTGGAAGACGACCCCAGCTCGTTCCTCGAGCCGGGCTGGGAGGAGGAGGCGCTAGAAGCTGAGACCTTTCAGGGACCTCCCGGGAGCCTCACCGACCGCGCCGGCGACAACAGTTACAGGGTACCACTAGTTTCTCAGGAGCAAGCTTACGCTAACCATGGGTCACAGGAGGGTCAGGTCATAGTAGCGGATGGCGGCCCCAGCTTGGCAGCCTCCCTTCCGCCAGGAGGAGTGCACTGGGGGCTGCAGGAGAGGGGCCGGGAGCAAGGCCCCTCCCCACGACGCACGGAGCAGGGAGTCCCTCGGAGGTAGGCCCTCTGCCGGGGAGGCGCAGGAGAGCCTTCCCCCCGGCAGAGGACCCGTGGTCGCCGAGGGCGCCGCTGGCGTCCCCTTTGCCCCTTGGCGACGTCCTGGTTTCCGGACGCCCTCAATGGTGGTCGAGGGTGGCGCAAGGCGGGGCCCTCGTCTGACGATATGAAGTAAGGCTCGCGCCTGTGAAGGTCTCCGCTCGTGACACTCTCACATAATAATGAGTGGGGCTGTACACGCCCCGGAGTCACAGGAGTGCCGCCCTCGGGCCTCTGGGGCTCCCTCCCACGTCCTAGTGGCAGCACTTAGCTCCGCGCTGGTGAGAAGACAAGAATACTAGACTAGGCGCCGGACACGGCCATTTGCTTTTAACCTCTTTTCTGTAGCCTGCTTTCTGGCCTTGGATTTAAGTTTGAAGTTGAATTTTCATTGGAATGTGCGGGGGGTATGTTTTCTCGTTCGTGGGATTTCTTGCAACATGGTTCCTCACCTTAATTTCGAAGTCGTACTTGTTGCCTCCCTTCGCGAGCGGGGGCTGGACGAGGCACAGGCGCGCCACGCGGATGTCCTGCCACGGCTGGCGCTTGCTCCTCGCGAGGCCCACTCAGGCGGATCGACAAAAGTTCATGACCTCACGAGCCAGTGTGGAACTCGTCCTGACTAAGGTAAATCACAGCGGTAAGTTCACGGCAGAACTCGCGGGTTCGCGAAAGTGCATCCCCAGCTCGGTCCAAAGAATAGAAGCAATAATCTTTTTACACGAGGGGCTTCCCCTCCCAAAATGCTATCACAACTTTCAGGGCCGCGCTCGAGCTTTTGCGTGCAGGATAAACAACAGGGAAGCACGGGTTCAATGGGACATGTTGCTCACTGAGTCCCCCGGGTCGCCTTCAGATGCGCCGCTGGCGTCGCTGTCGCCGTCACTGGCATCATCATCACCTTCGCCGGCGCCGCCCTTGCCGTCGTCGACCACGTCGCCTTCATCCGCCACGACCACCACCGCGCCGTCATCAGAAGCGAAGGCCCTGACCAGCGCGTCCACATTGTCTTCCACCCATCGCGCCAGGTTGCCTCGGATGGCCGCGGGCACGCGAGCAATGGCGGCGTCAAAATCGAAGTCCGGGTAGGTGTTCTGGAGATGGCTGAAGACGCGGGAGAATGCACGCCCGAGCAGGCTGCGGCTCCTCTCTTCAAAAAGCTGGCGAGCCCTCTCGGAACGATTCTCCACGCGTGTCACCACGTCGGCGAAGAAGCGGAGGTGACTGGCATAAACGTTCGCGTGGGGATGAGGGGCGTTTTCATCGCAGATGAAGCCCAGCGCCGTGTTGGCCCTGTTCCTGAGGTCTTGGAGCATGGGGGCGCACGCGCTCCAGCGTCCGCCGTTGAAGCACTTCCTCCCTACTCTGCTGCGTGATGGACTCAGCATTGGCGACTCGCTGCTGAAGAGAAAGCAGCTCGGCACGGCGGAGGCCAGCTCAGCCTGCGTCGAGATTAGGGCGGCCGCGGCGGCCTTCTCACGTTGCTCCACCTCAGCCAACTCTATCCTGAGGGCAATAGTCCGGCCCACGGCTTCAGCCTCCACAAGCTCCAGATTCAGGTCGCACCTGCCGACAAGATCCATGCGCGCCTTCGCCACCCTACTGTCGACCTCCTTCTGGATCCTCGCCTCGCGCGCGTTAGCGGCATCCTCCGCTTGGGCAACCTAGCGCTCCCTCGTCTCCAACCTCTCAAGCTCAAGGTTGCGCTCCATGGCTTCTAGTGCCAGCGCTTCCTCGCGCTTCAGGATCTCTTCCTCCTCGGCAGGCGTCCCCCTCATCGACACAAGGGCAGCTTGGCGTGCCTCCACCTGCTGCTCCAAGGAGGCGCTCCAGGCTTGGAGCTCCCACGCGCGTTTCTCCGTGATCTCGCGGCAGCGGTCGGCTTCCCGGCTTCTTCCAAGGCTCGGGAGCAGGCCTCGCGCGAGGTCGCGAGAGACGCCTCGGCCTTCGCATTGTCAAGCTCGTGCTGGTGGCGCCCGAGGTTGATGGCCACCTTCAGCTTATGCCACTCCTCCATCAGCCGAAGACCCTCGGCTTCGAGGCGCGCGTCTACGTCCGCGAGTTCTCCACCGAGCCGGCTCATCGCACCCATCGCTTCCTAAAAGAGCTCATGGCGGACGGCGCTTCGTTCGTGCGCGTGCTTGAGCGCGCGGCCGATGCCGTCCTCCATCACGGGGGCCGTCGACGGGATCCGAAGCGGCTCACCCCCTCTCAGCAGGGGGCTGGGAACTGGCGCCCCCTCGGCCGCTGACCAGGCCCCGCGAGAGGCCTGGATTGGCGTAGGCCCGCCGCTTGAAGAGGGGCCCAGGATCGAAGCCAACCAGCCGCCATCCACGATCAGAGGAGGAGCCCTTGGCACGCTGGCCGCACTCCAAGCAAGGCCGCGAAGGAGAAACGGCAAGGGCACGGGCTCGAGGCGCCTTGCAGGCAAGCTTGCTTCTCCAGCTGACCCCGCGCCAGGGGCGACGTGCGGGCTTGGGGCGCTCAAGGCTAGCGGGGGAGACGAGGCGAGAGGAGGTTGCTTCTCGGGAGACTCCGCGGCCTTGGCGGAAGGGATCCTAAAGAGCCACCGCCAGGAAGGGAAGCAACACTCGAGGAGTTACAAAGATGAGGTACTCACTCGTCTATGGCGATGTACTTCCTATGCTTCAATGGTCGGGCGGTGCCACTGCTGCAGCTTGGAGACTCCTTCCTCTTACGGAGCGCCGCGAAGTCCATGCGAAACCGGCCCAAGCGTTGGACGTGGCGACTAGCGCGGGGCACGACTGGATAGGCACCCAAGGAGACGACCTCAGGAGCGCCAAGTTGGGGAGAGCCATCGGGCTCCGCCTCGCAGCGACCTGCCGAGGCCTCGGGAGCAGCGGACTGCGTCACCCCCTCAGCTGCCGCCCCAGGGCGAGAATCACGGGTTCCTGAGGATGACGCCTCGGGAGCCTCAGGCAGCATCGACACCTCGGCACCCACGCCTCCGGTCTCCAGCGGCGCTTGCCTCCCTGCGTCCACTCTTGGGGCAAGCTCGGCGCCGGTGACAAGGAGAGGAACCACGATGAGGGGGTTCTCACGGGGCCCCACAAGGCCAGCTGGACGCGGGCCCCATTCATCGAAGGAGGGCATCTGCCCCGCGAACTCCACCCTGTTCGAGCAGCTGTACAAGCAACAACCCTCCCGCGGCAAATCACCTGGCGAGGGGTCACCGACCAAGACTTCGAGCACCGTTCTTCGTGCCTTGGCCGGAAGCCCCGACGCCTGAAGCCTCATGCGATCCTGGTCGCCGGTCAAGGCCCACATCAGCTGGGAATGGCGCTGGAGTGGGGCTATGCGGCGTCGGAGGAACTCCTTCATCACCTTGGGCACGGTCACACCAAGATCCTTCAGCCTCCTCAGTCGGAGCCAGACGAAAGAAAGACGGGAGCTCACGAGCTCCTCGTGACCCCAGCCGGAGCTGGGGACGGCGGGTGACGACGGAGGCGAGAGAAGGGGGCTGAGTACTCCGACATCAACATACACCCACCGCATACGAAACTCACTCGAAGATGGCGGGAGATCGAAGTCAACCCCCGAGCCGGCTGTCGCCGCCACGGCCTGGAAGCTCAGGCACCCCGATCACTGCCGAGGGTTGGTCAGGTGCAGCGAGAAGAAATGGCGCAAGAGAGCCACAGAAGGAGCAATGCCCACCATGGCCTCGTAGACAAAGGCGAAGACGGCGAGAAGGGCGACAGATTGGGGATCAAGGTGCAGCATATGGATCTGGTAATGGGAAAGAACGACATCGAAGAAGGCGGAGAAGGGAGGAACCAAGCCAGCCCACAAGGCGTCAACGAAGAACTGGACCTCGGTGGCCGTCCTATCGATGGTGGCTCGGGACGCAGGCCAGGCCACCGTCCCTCCCCATTCGTTGAAGCCGGTAGCGAGCGCCGGGCGGACCTTATCCATGGACTCCTGGTTGAGCACCCGCGATCGGCCGACGGCGGGATCGACGGCCGGAGGTGGGCTGGCTGAGGACAGGGGCTTCTTCCCTTTCTTCGTCCGGTTCGGCGCCATGGCGGTAGAGAGGACTGAGCTCGAGTCGGATTGGAAGAGGAAGCAGATGTACGAGGAAGCGAAGAAGTTGGGGAATGCGTTGCCAGCAATGCGGAAATAACTGTGTAGGATGCCGTGGCTGCCTAGCCAGGCGGATTTCAAGGCTGCGTGGGGAAGCGGGGCCGCCCACGTCCAATCAATCGCCATGCGTCGACCAAGGCCGCAGGCTGTTGGGGCCCGCGGTGCTCCGCACTTGCCCTTTGGCTTCGCCTCGAAGCCAAGTCCGAGCACGCCTTGGGCCCGGGGGCTACTGTCGGCGTCCTGGGAACAGGGGTCCCCAGACTTGCCTGCCTGCGGCCCATGGCGTGGCTCTACCAGCGGCCCAGTACAGCCTGTCTTCACCAACAAACACCCAAGACCCTCGCGAGGGGCCAAGCCTCGCGAGGCGGACGACACAAGACCTCCTCGGGAGCGGACTCACCAGGCTGGCTCATGAGGGGCGGAGAGATCAAGGCAAGGCGAACCTCGCGAGGTTCTCATGACGCAAGCCATGACGACCAAGACCAGGCGGGCGCCAGCGCGCACAGTGTCCTCGTTTCCCCTTTGGTGCTAAGGAGGCAAGCGCAGGCGAAGAGTATCGAGGCATCAGGCAAAGGTTTCCATATCGGTGCAACGAGACCAAGACCAGCAGGGTGGCAGGACGAAGGTCACCGTGGAGCCCAAGACGGCGTCACCACCAGAGCCTTTGGCAGGCGAAGACTACTTTTGTCAGGATAACTTGTACTAGCTGTCCCCCTTCAAACTAGCCGTTGTGGCATCCCTTCCCGCTCAATATTTGGGAAGAGGACCAAGGCCTCTATAAATAGGACTAGCCACCATAGTAGGAGGGAACTCATCTTGAGCAATCCTCACCCAAACACATTCACCAAGCACAAGAACACCTCACCTCAGGAGGCTGTTCTTCCCTTGTACTGTTCATCCTCAGCCCAAGAGGCAATCCACCACCACCACACTAGAGTAGGGTATTACACCACAACGGTGGCCCGAACCAGTATAAATCTCGTGTCTCTTGTGTTGCGAGTTCGTGGAGCTAAGCCTTTGAGATCGCGGTGAGGTTGAGGGCGTGATTAGGTGGGGGGAAATCTTTGCGCGCACCCAAGTGTTCGAACCTCAAGGGTTTTGCCGGAACCCGAAATCCGACATAATCTATGGGTAGTATCGGGGGGTATGAACCATGGTGAAGTTGGAATATAGTAGATAAAGTGCTAATATGAAATTGGAATGAGTTTGCAATAGTACCTAAAGGTAGTGATTTGCTTTAGTATACTAACAGATCTCACAAAGTTTTTGTTAAGTTTTTGTGGATGAAGTGTTCGAAGAACGAGGAGTTACCGAAGTGAGAAGAATAAAGAGAGGCAAGAGTTCAAGCTTGGGGATGCCCAAGGCACCCCAAGTAAATATTACAAGGATACTCAAGCATCTAAGCTTGGGGATGCCCCGGTTGGCATCCCATCTTTCTTCTTCAACAATTATCGGTATACCTCGGTTTTTGTTTTGTTCACATGATTTGTATCCTTTGTGTTTTTCTTTTTCTTTAAGAACCATGCTAGTATGAGATGTCCCTTCATTGATTTATAGAATGATTCATGTGCTTCACTTATATCTTTTGAGTATGACCTTATAGAATGCTCTTTGTGCTTCACTTAAATATTTTGAGTATGGTTTAATAGAATGCTTCGTGTGCTTCACTTATATATTTTGAGCTTGGATATTGGTTAGTCTATATTAATTGTAGAATTCTCCATTTTGCGCTCACGAGATTAGTTGTCATTTTTTACAGAAGAGTGATTTGAGTTGATTATTTTTGCAGAAGATTAATAGACAAATTCCTCACGTCGACCAATTTATTTCATAATTTTTGGAGTAGCATAAGTATGGTTGCTGTTCAGATCATTACAGACTGTTCTGTTTCTGACAGATTCTGTTTTCATTGCATAGTTTGCTTGTTTTCTAGTTTCTATGGCTTATATTTCTCAATATAAATTGTAGAAATGGTATGGTACAGTAGGCATTGTGTGAGAACAATTATGAACCTTGTCTTTGACAGTACCAAAGTGAATGGTTTACTCTTTATCATACTAACCTATCTCACGAAGTTCCGTTAAGTTTTGTGTGATTGAAGTTTTCAAGCTTTGGGTGAGATATCGATATGAGGAGAATAAGGAGTGGAAAGACCCTAAGATTAGGGATGCCCAGGGCACCCCAAGGTAATATTCAAGGAAGACTCAAGCGCCTAAGCTTGGGGATGCCCCGGAAGGCATCCCCTCTTTCATCTTCAAAATTATCGGTATACCTTACTCGGAGCTATATTTTTATTCGTCACATGATATGTGTTTTGCTTGGAGCGTCTTTGCAATTTTACTTGCTGTTTGAATAAAATCATTGTATCTGAAATCTTGAATGAAAAAGAATCCTCCCATGGCTAGTTAATTATTTGACTACTCAGTGTTCTTCACTTATATCTTTTGGAGTAGTTTGTCATTTACTCACGTGCTTCACGTATATCCTATGAGTAAATGGTTGAATGAATTGAATATCATAAATCCGAATTTATATATGTTTCATATGCTTATAACATGGGGAGTAATGACTTCACACATAATAAGTATAGGTAGTAAATTTATTGAAAGTTAGCAAACGCAGAATTGGTCACTTGAACAATTCATGAACGAATATTGAAGGAAGAGAGATTTCACATATAAATATACTATCTTGGACATCTTTTGTAATTGTGAGCACTCATTAAAATATGACATGCTAAAAAGTTGATGTTGGACAAGGAAGACAACTTAATGGGTTATGTTTTCCTATATCCGAAACGTTATACTGTCTTGGATCATCCAACATGTTGAGCTTACCTTTCCCTCTCATGCTAGCCAAATTCTTTGCACCAAGTAGAAATACTACTTGTGCTTCCAAACATCCCTTAAACCAGTTTTGCCATGAGAGTCCACCATACCTACCTATGGATTGAGTAAGATCCTTCAAGTAAGTTGTCGTCAGTGCATGCAATAAAAATTGCTCTCTAAATATGTATGATCTATTAGTGCGAAGAAAATAAGCTTTATACGAACTTGTGATAGGGAAGAAATAAAAGCGACGGACTGCATAATAGAGGTCTTTATCACAAGAGGCAATATAAAGTGACATTCTTTTGCATTAAGATTTTGTGCATCCAACCATAAAAGCGCATGACAACCTCTACTTCCCTCTGCGAAGGGCCTATCTTTTACTTTTACCTTCTACCCTTATACAAGAGTCATGGTGATTTTCACCTTTCCTTTTTACATTTTTCCTTTGGCAAGCACTTTGTGTTGGAGCGATCCGGATATATATATCCGCTTGGATGTAGGTTTTCATAAAGTATTATTGTTAACATTACCCTTGAGGTAAAAGGTTGGGAGGTGAAACTATAAGCCCCTATCTTTCTCTGTGTCCGATTAAAACTTTGAACCCATAAATATCACATGAGTGTTAGCAATTGAGAAAGATTAAATGATAGTTGAGTATGTGGAGTTTGCTGAATCAAAGCTCTTACATAGACCCTTCCCGAAAATAAGATGAATTGCAATTGTTTGATGACTAAGAGCACATTTTGTTAGTTTTCAAGAAAGTTTATGATCTATACTTTAACATGTGAATAGCTTGTTACTTGATCATTAAAAGTTTTATGAGATGAGCTACTATTATGACATATAATGATGCTAGAAAAGGTGATTGAAATTATCATTGATCAAACTTGTGCACCTGCTAGCATTCACACTTCATAAATTATTTCTTTTATCATTTACCTACTCGAGGACGAGCAGGAATTAAGCTTGGGGATGCTGATACGTCTCCACGTATCTATAATTTATGAAGTATTCATGCCATGTTTACAATAGTTTTATATGATTTTGGTATGATTTGATTAGAACTAACCCGGACTGATGTTGTTTTCAGCAGAACTACCGTGGTGTTGTTTTTGTGCAGAAATAAAAGTTTTCGGAATGCGATGAAAATCAACGGAGAATTTTTCTGGAAAATATAAAAAATACTGTAATAAAAATCTACCGGAGGGGAGTCCCGTGGGCCCCACGAGGGTGGGGGCGCGCCCACCCCGCGCGCCCCCTATCTCGTGGCCGCCTCGGGGACCCCCCTGACTTGTTCTCGACGCCATCCTCTCCTATAAATAGAGAAACCTTCATAAAATAACCTAGATCGGAAGTTCCGCCGCTGCAAGCCTCTGTAGCCACGAGAAATCAATCTAGGCCCTCTCTGGCACCCTGCCGGAGGGGGCCATCATCACCGGAGGCCATGGGGGAGGATCCCGGAAGGGCCATCATTGCCATGAAGGCCAAGGACCAGAGGGAGAAACACTCCCCATCCAGGGGGGCCATGGAGGAGGAAGCACAAGGGGAAGAACCTCTCCTCCTCTCTCTCGGTGGCGCCAGAGTGCCATCGGGAGGGGAATCATCGCCGTGGTGATCGTCTTCATCAACATCACCATCATCATCACCATCCTCATCTCTTTTACGCGGTCCACTCTCCCGCACCCCGCTGTAATCCCTACTTGAACATGGTGCTTTATGCCACATATTATGATCCAATGATGTGTTGCCATCCTATGATGTTTTGAGTAGATATCCTTTGTCTTTGGGTTGATTGATGATCTAGATTGGTATGTGTTGTATGTTTTATTTTGGTGTTGTCCTATTGTGCCCTCCGTGTCGCGCAAGCGTGAGGGATTCCCGCTGTAGGGTGTTGCAATACGTTCATGATTCGCTTATAGTGGGTTGCTTGAGTGACAGAAGCATAAACTCGAGTAAGGGGGTTGTTGCGTATGGGATAAAGGGGACTTGATGCTTTAATGCTATGGTTGGGTTTTACCTTAACTATCTTTAGTAGTTGGGGATGCTTGCTAGAGTTCCAATCATAAGTGCATATGATCCAAGAAGAGAAAGTATGTTAGCTTATGCCTCTCCCTCATATGAAATTGCAAAAGTGATTACCGGTCTTGTTAACAATTGTCTAGGATAATTCCGCACACCGACCCATCATTATTCCACACTCGCTATTTATAATATTTAGTAATATATTCTAACTTTATGATAACATCACCTACTTTTATATTTTAGCTCTCTGATATCATGCAAAGTTATCCTCTTCATACCCACAACGTAGTTTTATTTCTCGTTTCTAGTTGGAAGCAAACGTTCGGTGTACGTAGAGTCGTATCAGTGGCAGATAGGAATTGAGAGAATATTGATCTTACCTTTAGCTCCTTGTGGGTTCAAAACTCCATACTTATCACTTCCATCTTTGGGAATTGCTACGATGATTCCCTGCACTTGGGGATTATCAGCATCGGCATCGGCTTCCTCCTCCAGCAACGCCGCGAGCGCCTCCTCGTCGTCCGAGTCCATTAACGAGCAGACAAATCGCTGAACACCTGGCGGGCGCGGTGGGCGCAAAGCCGCCGGTATACCGCCCTGCGCGGCCGGAGCGCAGGAAAACTCGCCCGGAAGGTGGTGGAGAGGTTGTCGTGGCGGAATCTTCTCTCTTTTCCGGCGGAGGGATGACCTATCTAGCGGTGTTGGGCGGTGGGCGGCGCCGGGATCGGCGGGGTGGTGGCCGAGCACGCGGGGGTGGGGGCGAATCTGGATGATTGCCTTGACTTTTCGCCTGACAGTGTGGCCCAGGCATGTTTTCCCCTTCCGCCGGAGCCCCCGAGCGCCCCCTAGTGCGCTGGGTTCGGCCTGGGATCGCCGGGCCCAAAAATGGGCCGAGTCGGCGGATTTCAGCGTCTTGGGGGCGCGACTGGGGGTTTTTCTTGGCGCCGACGCGAAAAAGTCGCCCTGGTGGCCTGTTGGGGGCGCGGCTGGAGATGCTCAATTATGGTAGGAATTGTTTAAAGGTTGAGGAGACTATGGCCTCTCTCGTTCTCTCTCGGTAAACCCTAGTCGCTGCCTCGCTCTCATGTTCAATCGCTCGTGCCTTCCTCCTGTTGCAGTTACCCCCTCTCCTCTCACTCGGTGCTCGACAGGAGGATCTCGCCATTGTTGTGCCTCTCACCCCTCTGCGCTCAACAGGAGATGAACATGTGTGAAATGGTTTATGGTTCAGGGTGACGAGGAGGCCGTCGGAGGAAGATTCCCTTCTGCTTTAGCCATCGAGCTCTGCATGTCGATGAGTCCCCAATCCAACACATTCTCACTCCCCTCTCCATCTCTCCCTTTCAATCTTCATAATTCTCTCTCTTCCTCAGAGACATAGTTGGCATGGAAGGAGACACCGCATGTGGGAGCTACCGAGCTCAAGGTGCAGCCCGCTCTGGTATGGAAGGAGGTGTCACACCTAGCTACGCCCTCGCGTGTTGTACATGATGTAATCTCCCCCCTCTATCTTCTTCTTTTGATTTGCCTCCTACCTTATCTGTTCCTTTGAAGAAAAATCCACCAAACTTGGCCAAAGAAAACAGATAGATCAAAGAGCATGCAAAGCTATTTAATTATACAACAAGAAAAACTCTAGATTCAATTGTATTCAATGAACAATCTGAAAGTGACAATTCATCATATCCCAACTACACCACCGATTACATCAAATTTATCCCGACCATGTGAGACGGCTCACGGAAACATGGTATTGAAGATCTAGAGAGAGAGAGACATCTAGCTACTAATATGGACCCTAAGGTCCTAAGAAAACTACTCACATATGGTCATGGAGGTAGCAAGGTTGATGAAGAAGCATCCAACAATGGATTCCCCCTCTGACAGAGCTCCGGAACAGGCCTCCAGATTGGATCTCCTCGAACAGAAACTTGCAGCGACGAAAAAAATTAGATAAAAATATCTTGGAGAGTTTCTCTATTTATAAGAATTTATGACGGTGAAATGGACGAAAGACGGTGGAAGTAGGGCCCACAGGACCTACGGGCGCGACCAAGGCCCTAGTCGTGCCACTTGGGCGTGTGGGGGCCCTGGCTCCTCTCGTGCTCCCCCGATGCTTCTTCGTACCTTCTTGTCCGAAAAAATCATATTAAATCGGCAAGATATTTTGACCTCCATATATATTAATTTACTGTAAAACCAAAAACATGCAGAAAACAGGAATTGGCGCTGGCACTAGATTAATAGGTTAGTCTAGAAAAATAAAATACTATGCTATACAAAATATTCAAAAGTGATAATATAGTAGCATGAAACAATAAAAATTGTAGATATGTTTGATACGTATCATGCATCTTCCTCACGGTGTCAGGCTCCGAGTCGGAGGTAAACGACAACATGTATCACAACTTGTGCGGTGTTATGGAGCAGCGTGCCCGTCTTGTGAGGAAGAGGGCGCGAGAGGCAGTTGCAGCCCCCAGTCTGAGGTTGCGGAGGCGGTGCCGCACGTCGCTGTGGTGTCGCAACAGGTGACTAGCGCCCACTGGCACCGCATCTGCATGGTGGTGGAGCCGGCATCGTACCACGAGGTCGACCCGTCTACGTCTATCATGGACCTCACGTCGATCGGCGACATCTAGGCCGGGGGATCTGACGAGGCGACTAGAAAGAGTAGGGCATGGGAGACGACGGCACCTCATGTCTCATGTGGGCGAGTCCATGTCCCACATCATATTCTTCCTCGCCGACAACCGAACCTTCACTTCGCGTGTGTCACGGCTATCGGACATGGGCATGGAAGCGAACAATAAGGACGGGCGACGGCGAAGATTAGACTAGACTTTATGTTGTATGTAACTGTACGAATTTAAGATTTGCTAATAAGGTACCCCGTCGAGTTGTGGAAAAAGAACATTCAAGGAATGACCGATCACTGTCCACGAACACACGCGTGAACGTTTATGGGGCCAAATTTGCTAAGTCCGCATGTAATTCCTGATAAACGAATTAAAAGGCATTGGATTCCCGGAAGGGAACCTGGTGCTCTGCACACGCACCCTATATGTAAAAGTAATTTAGTAATAAGAAAAGTTCAAAAAATCATGAAACTTCTTTGGCATCAACCTGATCAAGTATTGCACTTATATAAAAAGATTTGGCAAAGATTTGAGAAAAAACCGTTGTATACAAATATTATTCACGCTGTATTGTAGTATAAAGTTGAGTCATCTATTTAGGAACGGAGGGAGTAATAATTAGATTTGACATTTTTGCCATGGGGTCAAATGCGAACCATTTTTTGGTCAATTTTTTTTATACAAGTACAATAGTTGATCTTGGTCATGTTTGATTAAAAAATCATTTTTTCAGAATTACTAAATTATTTGGCGCATACAGGGTGCGTGCACCAGGAGCACCCAGGTATATCCCGTGGAGTCCGTGACATCCATCCATCCTCTGCCGTCGGTAAAATTTCCCCATTCTTTCACCTAACCCCAAACCTCTCCCCCCCTCTCCGCTTCCACCGCCTTTTCGGTTTCAAACCCCTCCCTTCCTCCCTCCGCAGCCGCCACCATGGCCGCCTCCTCCTCCTCCTCCCGCGGGGGCGGCGGCGGCGACGACGACAACGAGCCCTACCTCGTGGGATTCGTCGTCTCCAAGATCGTCGGCCTCAAGCACTACAGCGGCACCCTCAGCGGCGGCGAGAGGCCCTCCCTCGTCCGCGAGCCCCTCAACCCCTTCGACACCAACGCCATCGCCGTCCACAACAGCCGCGGCCGCCAGGTCGGCCACATCGAGGGCCGCACCGCCAAGGTCCTCGCCCCGCTCCTCGACTCCCTCCTCGTCGCCAACACCCACGTCCTCGTGCCCGGGAGCCGGTTCTCCAAGGCCGGCAACAATTTCTACCAGCTCCCCTGCCAGATCCACCTCTTCGCCCGCCCAGCCGCCGCCGCCATCGTCCGCGAGGCCATCGACGACAGCGGCCTCGTCCTCATCGACCCGAACCACATCGAGTTCGCCCTGTCCCAGTCCGCCATCGTGCAAGAGCAGACCAAGAAATCCGACCGGGATGTCGATAAGCTGTTCGCGCGTGTGGGGAAGCAAGGGGAGAGCCGGATTGAGCCTATGGAGCCTCCAGAGGATATCGTGGTGTCAGACCTGTTCGAGCACCAGAAGGTAGCCTTGGGATGGCTGGTGCACAGGGAGGAGTCCTGTGACCTGCCGCCATTCTGGAAAGAAGATAAAAATGGGGGCTACGAGAATGTGCTTACCAGCCAGAATGCCAAGCTGCGGCCGCCACCACTGAGAGGCGGGATTTTCGCCGATGATATGGGGCTTGGCAAGACCCTCACGCTGTTGTCATTGATTGCGCGAAGTAAAGCTCGCAATGTGGGAGGGGGGAAGGTGAAAGGGACCAAAAGGAGGAAGATCGATGATGCGGAGGAGGGATCGAGGACGACACTTGTGGTGTGCCCGCCCTCGGTGTTCTCGTCTTGGGTGACACAACTGGAGGAGCATACGAATGCAGGCAGCTTGAAGGTGTATATGTACCATGGGCAGCGAACAAAAGATAAGAATGTGCTGTTGAAGTATGACATTGTGATTACCACTTACAGCGTCTTGGGCACGGAATTTGGCCAGGAGGGCTCACCTATGAACGATATTGACTGGTTCCGGGTGATTCTGGATGAGGCCCATATTATCAAGAACTCTGCAGCTCTGCAGACCAAGGCGGTGACTGCTTTGAATGCACAGAGGCGGTGGGTAGTCACAGGGACGCCAATTCAGAACAGCTCATTGGATTTGTACCCGCTTATGGCGTTTTTGAAGTTTGAGCCTTTCTCAGTCAAGAGCTACTGGCAGAGCTTAATCCAGCGTCCCCTGGAGAAAGGGGATAAGGCTGGGTTGTCACGATTACAAGTAAGACGGTTGTCCCTTTCTTCTCATTACACCATTTTCAGTCATTTCACAATTGTAAAGAACTAGTAATTATAGCAAGTTGCATCAAATGTTTTTGAACATTGAAGGTGTCAAGGTGATGACCAGTGAACCAGCTCCTAGGATTAGAAAGTTATCACTCATGCTGTTTGCTTGCAGTACATATTCTCCTATAGGTTTTGTTCCTGACATTTGTATAGGCTCTTGCGCATCAAATTCTCTTACTACTTGCCATCAGCCAATCATAGCGCGCTTACATGCATATCTTATTTTCCATTATGTCGATTGTGCTATTCAATGTTTGGCACTCTTCATTTGGGAAAAACAATTAGTGCTGGTATAATGGTGTTTGAATGGGATCTCAAACAATTGGTGCCATCTTTCAGTTCTGCAAGGTAAATTTCTTCTCTGTGTATTGCAGAACCTGCTAGGTGCTATCTCATTGCGCAGAACCAAAGAAACAGAGTGTGGAAGCAAGAGTGTGGTTGCCATTCCACCTAAAACTGTTGTAGCGTGTCACATTGAGCTTTCTGCAGAGGAACGGGAGTGTTATGATCAGATGGAATCGGAAGGGAGAAACAAAATGATGGAGTTTGGTGACAGAGATTCGATATTGCGTAATTACTCAACCGTGCTTTTTTTGATTCTGAGGCTACGCCAGCTCTGCAATGATGTAGCACTGTGCCCTTTCGACATTAAATCATGGCTTCCTGCCAACACCCTTGAAGGTATGGACTTCTGTGTTTTTGTGTTCATGCTTTTTTGTTATGATGATATTAGTATAGACATAATTGATATTTCATTTGCCACATTTGACACTTACAATATAAAGAAGCATCACATGTGAGTTATACTAGTATATTAGTATCTGAATGGACTTTTGTCTTGCTTCCTCAGAAAACAGACCGCTGTACTGTTTTAGCATCCACCTAGCAAAGTACTTAAATGCTGTTCGTTTATCTATTCAAGACGAACCAATGTTAGTAAGTGGATTGGTAGTTATTCAATAATTTTGTTATATTGCGAGGCTTTTGCTCTTGTTATAAGATACAGAGTGAGTAGTTACCTTGCAACGGGATTATGATTAATTTTTCACTAGAACTTGATATCAGTTACCACAAGTCCACAGTACACAATAGTGATGGTGGCTTTGTTGATAAACCTTTCTAAGCCACTGAATACATTTGCATATTGCAGCAATATCCCTAGACCATTGCATAGCGAAAAATTTCTCACACCTTGCAGAAAACTTGTTGGTATTATCAGTGTGGCAAAAAAAAGAAAGAAATCTTACTTTAGGTGTTAACATCCAGAAAATATTTAATCGGACTTTTGTTTTCAAGTCCCATACAAGTTAGGTTGAATATTTAGGGGTAGTGATCCTTATTAGTAAACCAGGTTGATTGTAGGAATTGCTTGACTCAATAATAATATTGTTCATGATGATTGGTATCAATTTAACATGTGCTTTAAAATGAAGTTTGCATTCAGCATGAAATATTGTTTCCAGCTTATTGTTGATAATATATCTTTACGTTTGTCACTGTAACAAATAAGGAATGATGAAATCAATTGTTCCTATCTCTGTCCAGTTATTATTATCCCTGACTTACTTACCTTATTGTATCGTGCTGCAACGCAATTGTGTCTCTCATTGTTCTTGTACTATTCACTTTGGAAATATCTTTGTTGCTACTTATAGAGAAATCTGTTACCTTTGTTGCAGATGTGTCTAAGAACCCCGAGTTGTTGAAGAAGCTTGCCTCATTGGTTGCTGATGGAGAGGACTTTGACTGTCCAATTTGCTTGTCTCCTCCATCTACAACTGTTATAACAAGCTGCACCCACATATATTGCCAACCCTGCATCCTAAAAATCCTCAAGAGCGCTAGTTCACGTTGTCCGATATGTCGGCGCTCCCTATCTAAAGAAGACCTCTTTATTGCTCCGGCGGTACAGCATTCCGATGACGATGACTCGGGCAGTCTTGACTCTGACAAACCTCTCTCTTCCAAGGTGCAAGCCCTGCTGGAGCTACTGAAGCTTTCGCGGCAGGAAGACCCTTCATCAAAGTCTGTCGTGTTTTCCCAGTTCCAGAAGATGTTGGTCCTGCTTGAAGGGCCACTGAAAAGAGCAGGCTTCAAGGTACTACGTCTTGATGGCACCATGAGCGTGAAAAAGAGGTCAGACGTTATAAAGCAGTTTGCGGTCGTCGGCCCCGATGCCCCAACGGTACTGCTGGCCGGCCTGAAGGCTGCAGGAGCTGGCGTGAACCTAACAGCGGCGTCAACGGTGTACCTGTTCGACCCCTGGTGGAACCCTGGGACGGAGGAGCAGGCCATGGACCGGGTGCACCGGATCGGGCAGAAGAAAGCAGTCAAGGTGGTGCGGCTCATCGTGAAAAACAGCATCGAGGAGAGGGTCCTGGAGCTGCAGGAGAGGAAGAAGCGGCTGATCAGCGGCGCGTTCAGGAAGAAAGTAGGAGGCAAGGAGGAAAAGGAGCTGCGCCTTGAGGAGCTGCGCATTATGCTGGGATTTCAGCCATAGTCTGATAGTGGTAGTTTTCCCCTACGGTAGCATATACTCCCTCCGTTCCAAATTACTCGTCGCAGAAATGGATGTATCTAGAACTAAAAAACATCTAGATACATCCATACCTGCGACAAGTAATTCGGAACGGAGGGAGTATATGCTGTGAGTGCATGTAATTTTGTCCGGTGTGGTGAACATGCATCAGCGCAAGGGGGAGGGAGACCTGCTGAAGGGCTCCCTGTTTTGCAGAACCTGTGGCTGTAGCATCTCGTATCAGTGCAGGAGTAGGGGTTAGTGTAGGAGGAAATTCCTGCATACATAGGTTATGAATTGCCTGTGAATGTGGTGCTGCTGCGCAGCAGTAACCAAGTCCAGTTCATGTTATGAAGGGATGGATGTAGTGTAATTCTGATGTGCGTGTTGCTGGTTGTTTCTTGATATAATTTTCTTCTAAAATCTTTTGTTTTAGGACAACGCTAACGCCCACACGTGTGGTGCAAGTCAAACCTGCCCACATGCTCTATAGCACACAGACTACGCCATGTCATCGCATGGATGTGGATTTTTTTTTTGGATTTTCTGTTTTTAAATGTTTTATCTTTTAAATGAAAAATCCGATTGAGTATCCGTTTTCACCATTAAATCCCTCGCAACGAGATCTTACAAACTAGATCTCATATCAAATATATTTCGACAAATGTTTTTTTGTTAAAAGTTGCCGTGTCTATTGCACATGAATTGCCATGATGTTTACACTGAAGTTGTCATGATATGTTTCAGCTATTTTCTTCTACATTAAAAAGTAAATTTTGACATATTATAAAACGGGGAATTAAGAAACTAGACTTGCCATGCATCATAAATTAAAATTGCCACGATACATGTACTTAAAATTGCCATGGTTCATACAAAAAAATATTTTCATGATCGAAGTACTAGAATTGCCATCATCAAAGAACTAAAATTGTCATGATCTATAAACTAAAATTGCCACATGACAACTTTAGTTTAAGCACTATGGCAACTACAGTGTAAACATCATGGCAACTTTTGGGCAAAAAAAATTTCGTCGAAACATATCAACATGGGGTCTAGTTTTGAAGATCTCGTCGAGACAGATTTAAGGGTGAAAACGGATTTTTAATTTGCTTTTTTATTTAGGAGATAAAACATTTTTAAGCCGAAAATCAAAAAGATTTCTTGTAACATCCCAAATTTTCAATTTGGGATGTTTTACAATTATTATTTAAGCATCTATGCATTTTGTTTGAATTGAGTGACATTTGGAAATTTTCAGAGGCATTTGAGTTTTGTTTGAACTGGATTCAACTTGGCATTTGAACATTTACTTCAAATATCCCTGACAAATACTTAATCAAAAGTATGAGAGGAGGTAACATGACACTCCAAAATGTCAGAAGAAATTAATGCCAAAAGTTTTGAATTCAAATTTGAGTTTTATTTGAATTTCCAAAAAAAATTTATAAAGTTTCTATTTCGCCTCTGAAAAATGTTCACGTTGTAGGATTTATTTTTCTGCGTTTATTAGTATATATATATGTCCTATATAAAAATAATATAGTTTTCTCTTATTTTAGTTTTCTCTCTCTGTCGTAATTCAAAAAAAAGGGAAAAGCCCCCGAGCTGGCCAGGCCGACAGCCCAGCCAGCGAGGCCGCAACCCAGCAACGGCCAAGCCGGCCTGCCCCAGCGCCCGACGCTCGAGCCGCCTTCGCTTCGGTCGCCCGTTCGTCGCCCTCTCTTTCTCCCTCACTGACCCGCGGGGCCCGCCCTCTCTCTTTCCCCTCGCCCACGACATCGCGCCAGAGCGCGTTCGCCGCCGCCGCCGCGTCCGAGTTCCACGGGATCACGATCCCGAGTCGACCCCTCGACCACGCTTATGCCCTATATAAACCCAGGTCCCTCCTCTCTCGATCCCCCTAAAACCCTAAGCTCAACTCCACCCGTAGCTCGCGCCCTCGCCGAACGCATCTCGCCGCTGCCGCCTTGGTTCGCCCCCGTTTCTGCCACCGGTGAGCACCCCCTGCCCATCCAAGCTACTCCACCCGCACCGCCACTTCATCTTGCACCTCCCTGACATCTTCTCGTCGCCCAGGAACCGCCGGAGCCGTCGCCCCCGAGCTTGACCGCCGCTCGCCGGAGCTGCAGCTCACCAGGGAGCCGCCGCAGTTGCCCCGATCGCCACAGTCGCCCCCGAGCTCCACCAAGACCACCCCGACGACACCCTCGCTCCGCTGCACTGCCCCGACCACTTCCCCTTCTTCCCCGACGACCGGAGCCGCTGCACCACCATCGCCCGAGTCACCGCCGGCGTCTCCGTCCGTCACCGCCGTCCGCTGTAAGCACCAGCTCCCCTCCACCGTTGGATCTCGCTTGTACGGCTTAGATTAGAAGAGTGAAGGGGTACGTTTTAAAAAAAAAGCCGGTTTAGTGGCCGGTTCAGTTAGATCGAACCGGCTGGTTTTGTTTTTTTTCTCTTTCTGTTAACCGCGGGCGCACCTTAGTTATTTTACGCCTAGGTGATGGATAGACTAGCCGCGTCTGTTTTCCTTTTCTTTTAGTTTTATTTTCTGTTTTTACCAGAATAGTTCTGTTTTTGTTTTTGCTATTTCTTTTAGTAGGTTTATTGTTTTTAGTTGTTTCTTTCTTTGTTAGTTTGCAAATTTGTTGTAGTTTCTGTGGAAAATATGTTTAGCCATGTTTAAATTATTAGAAATAGTTTTATATTAGTTTTAGACAGATTAGTTTTTCTGCCATAAATTGAGTTAGATTATTTTTTTAGTGATTCTTTTTGCTACTGCTTAGTTTTGACCATGCCTAGCAGTAGGAACTTGTTTGGGTATTTTAGATTAAATTAAAAAAATAGTTTTAGTCGAAATCAAGTTTTTCTTGTTTATTTAGCTAGCTACTGTTTTCCTACTGTTCTAGTTAGTAAATTATTTTATTTTTACTATGTTATAGTTTATTTTAGATTAGTTTCTGTAGCTACAGAGGATGAACTTTTATTTACAGTAGAATAATTTTTGTAATTTTTTTCTTGCTAGTTGTTGGCTTGGAGTTCTTCGAGTTTTCTTTGGTTTTGGTTTGATTGTTTTCGTGTGATTTATGTTAGCATGATGTTATGTAAGTGATTGTATGTTTGTATGCTTATATGATTATTGTTCGCTTCGATAGAATTTCCGGAGTGCGAAGCCTGCTATTTCGAGTCGCTAGCTTTCGAAGACCGTCAGCCAGGCAAGTCATTTGATCATGTTTTACAATACCTATGATTTTGTTGCGTTAGAATTATCCCTCCCCACCATGCATGCAGTAGGAGAATTTTAAGTTATGTTCTTGAGTAGTATCATGAGGTAGGATGAACCCAATTCCCCTTGTTACCATTGCCCGGGACGATGTAGTTTATTTTGCTATGCTCATAGACGGGGTTGGTTGAGAGATTCATAAGGGAGATGTGAGAGTCAAGATGATGACAACCCCATGACTTCAAGCTCAAGATGGACTTCAAATTCACTACTGGGTGGAGGACGGTTGACGGGCACCCTGGAGAAACCAGCGGATGGCCGGGATGCATGGAGAAGCGCCATGACATCTTGCGGAAAGCTTCACCCAGCCACGAAGAGACGGATGGATACACCTTGACCGGAAGCTTACATGTGCAGCCGCAAGCCATTATGGGCTCTGGCTGGGTTGACCTTAGGCGTGACTCTAGACGGACGGTGCGAGCAGATGTAGAAGAACGGTAGGACATGGATGGGCACCGGCAGTGCCCAGAGAAACTCTACGGAAGACCCTGTTTCGTTTGTCCCGTCTTCAAACACCAGGCAGTGCGAGGACATAAAGGAGGGAACGATTCTTGCGGGTAAAGTGCACAAGACTCTGCAGAGTAACAACCTAATCGATTAGCCGTGTCCCCGGTTACGGACAAATGAGCCTCTGGAATTGGAGTGTTTCGGAAATCTCAACACCGAACTTAATAAACTAATTGAGGGGTTATTTAATAAATGGGAATGAGACATTGGTTGGCGGAACCATCTCAATAACAACCAACATTTCGTAGTAATTGCAAGCAAGTCCTTTGTTGTAGGGAAAAACTGGCTTTTTCGCAAAAACATAAAACTTAGAGCCCCGCGGCCAAATTGCATATAGTGTTAGCATTATTATTGTTGTTCTCTCTGTGACTTGCCGGCATATTCAAAATGCTGACCTACACGGCTGGTTATAGTAAGCTCACACGTGGATCTAGATGTGCAAACGCCTACATAGAGGAGAAAGTGATTGGTGGAAATGTGGATCTAGATCTCCTCTCTCTTTTCCCTCAAAAACTAGCAAGAATCCATGGAGGGATTGAGAGTTAGCAAGCTCGAAGAAGGTCAACAATGGGGGAAGAACACGAGCTCAAGAGATAAGGTTCATTGGGGAAGAAGACCCCCTTTTATAGAAGGGGAAAAATCCAACCGTTATGTGCTCAGCCCACACACGAGCGGTACTACCGCTCTGGCGGAAGAAGCAGGGAAAAGGAGCAACCAAACATGAACCTTGGGGCGGTAGTACCGCTTATAAGCGGTACTACCGCGCACCCCAGCGGTACTACCGCTGGAGGAGCAGAACACGGGACCAAAAATGCAGTAGCGGTACTACCGCCCGACCGGAGCGGTACTACCGCTTACAGGCGGTACTATTGCCCATCGGGGCGGTACTACCGCTTATAGGCGGAACTGCCGTGCCTTACTGCCGTGCAACTACTGCAAAACTCGACACGAAAAATGCAAGACCCAAAATCGAGGCGGTACCAGCGCGGAACCGTAGCCGTACTACCGCTTATGGCCATAGGCGGTACTACCGCTTTGGACAGCGGTACTACCGCTTGGGGCGATAAGCGGTACTGCCGCTCTGGCCGCGGTACTACCGCTAGGAAACCAAAACTGCCATAACTTCTGCATATGAGCTCCGAATTGAGCAAACTCAAGCTTGTTGGTTATAGTAAGAAGAGGCAGGGGAGGTATGCCAACAAATAGAGGAGTAAAAACTCCAACCGAGAAGAACCGGCATAACCTCCAACATCGAAAACATCATAGAAGATGCGAGTGAACTCCGTTTTCGATGAACTCGAGCTTGTCATCAAGATGACCATAAGCTCCAAAACTCACAAAGAGAAGAACCAAACAAGAACCAACAAAGATGATGCAAGGATGCAATGGTTTGAGCTCTCTATGAACGATACGATCAAGCTACTCATCGAGAGCCCCCCTTGATAGTACGGCAATCGATCCTATAACCCGGTCTCCCAACTACCATCATGAGACCGGTAAAATAGAAAACCTATCAAGAGCAAACCTTTGCCTTGCACATGGTCCACTTGAGCTAGATGATGACGATCTTGACTCCCACAAGTTGGACCACCTTTCTTGGTTGTGTTGGCTCGATGAAGACTAGTTGATTGCTCCCCCATACTCCACTATGGGTGAGCCACTCTTCCGCACATCTTCACCAGTCCATTGTCACCACAATGGACGGCAAGCTTCAAGCATTTGATCTCGTCATGATGCTTCACTTGAACTTGCACACCGCAACATCTTCACAAGTCCATTGTCGCCACAATGGACGGCAAGCTTCAAGCATTTGATCTCTTCATGATGCTTCACTTGAACTTGCACACCACAACCTAACCCCACAAAGAACTCTCACGAAGATCATGGGTTAGTACACAAAGCGTAATTGACAATGCTTACCACACCATGGGATCGCTTGATCCCTCTCGGTACATCTTGTGTGCTTTGTGTGTTGATCAACTTGATTCACTCTTGACTTAGTCTTGATCAACCTTGACTCTTTCCAACTCTCTTCATTTGGATGATGTCTTGAAGGTAAACATGAATGATCACACAATCTTCTTCTTCAAGACATGCTTGCAATAAGCTCTACTCTCACATGACCAATCTTTGGATAATTCCTTAATAACACCTTGGTCACCACATAAACTCCTTGAAACCAACACATGGACTTCAAGAAAAGCCTATGGACAAATCCTTCAAATATAACTCAAGGCAACCATTAGTCCATAGAGATTGTCATCAATTACCAAAACCAAACATGGGGGCACCGCATGTTCTTTCAGATACGTTGGAGACGTATCAAGCATCCCCAAGCTTAATTCATGCTCGTCCTCGAGTAGGTAAATAAAAAAAATGATGTGGAATGCTACTTGGCATAATTGCAATATAATTCTTCTCAATTGTGGTATGAATATTCAGATCCGAAAGATTCAAGACAAAAGTTTAATATTGACATAAAAATAATAATACTTCAAGCATACTAACTAAGCAATTATGTCTTCTCAAAATAACATGGCCAAAGAAAGTTATCCCTACAAAATCATATAGTCTGGCTATGCTCTATCTTCACCACACAAAATATTTAAATCATGCACAACCCCGATGTCAAGCCAAGCAATTGTTTCATACTTTTGACATTCTCAAACTTTTGACATTCCCAAGCAACACATGAGCGTGAGCCATGGACATAGCACTATATGTGGAATAGAATGGTGGTTGTGGAGAAGACAAAAAGGAGAAGATAGTCTCACATCAACTAGGCGTATCAACGGGCTATGGAGATGCCCATCAATAGATATCAATGTGAGTGAGTAGGGATTGCCATGCAACGGATGCACTAGAGCTATAAGTATATGAAAGCTCAACAAAAGAAACTAAGTGGGTGTGCATCCAACTCGCTTGCTCATGAAGACCTAGGGCATTTTGAGGAAGCCCATCATTGGAATATACAAGTCAAGTTCTATAATGAAAATTCCCACTAGTATATGAAAGTGATATCATAGGAGACTCTCTATCATGAAGATCATGGTGCTACTTTGAAGCACAAGTGTGGTAAAAGGATAGTAACATTGTCCCTTCTCTTTTTTCCTCTCATATTTTTTTATTTGGGCCTTTTTTTTGTGGCCTCTTTTTTTTCGTCCGGAGTCTCATCCCGATTTGTGGGGGAATCATAGTCTCCATCATCCTTTCCTCACTTGGGACAATGCTCTAAAAATGATGATCATCACACTTTTATTTTCTTACAACTCAACAATTACAACTCAATACTTAGAACAAAATATGACTCTATGTGAATGCCTCCGGCGGTGTACCGGGATATGCAATGAATCAAGAGTGACATGTATGAAAGAATTATGAACGGTGGCTTTGCCACAAATACAATGTCAACTACATGATTATGCAAAGCAATATGACAATGATGGAGCGTGTCATAGTGAACGGAACGGTGGTAAGTTGCATGGAAATATATCTCGGAATGGCTATGGAAATGCCATGATAGGTAGGTATGGTGGCTGTTTTGAGGAAAGTATATGGTGGGTGTATGATACCGGCGAAAAGTGCGCGGTATTAGAGAGGCTAGCAATGGTGGAAGGAAGAAAAGTGCGTATAATCCATGGACTCAACATTAGTCATAAAGAAATCATATACTTATTGCAAAAATCTACAAGTTATCAAAGCAAAGTATTACGCGCATGCTCCTAGGGGGATAGATTGGTAGGAAAAGACCATCGCTCGTCCCCGACCGCCACTCATAAGGAAGACAATCAATAAATAAATCATGCTCCGACTTCATCACATAACGGTTCACCATACGTGCATGCTATGGGAATCACAAACTTTAACACAAGTATTTTTCAAATTAAAAACTACTCAACTAGCATGACTCTAATATCACCATCTTCATATCTCAAAACAATTATCAAGCATCAAACTTCTCATAGTATTCAACACACTCATAAGAATTTTTCTTTTTTCTTTACTAATCTTGAATGCCTATTATTGTTAAAGCAAACTACCATGCTGTTTTGTAGGACTCTCAAAATAATCTAAGTGAAGCATGAGAGAACAATAGTTTCTATAAAGCAAAACCACCGCCGTGCTCTAAAAGATATAAGTGAAGCACTAGAGCAAAAACTATATAACTCAAAAGATATAAGTGAAGCACATAGAGTATTCTAATAATTTCTGAATCATGTGTCTCTCTCTCAAAAGGTGTGTACAGCAAGGATGATTGTGGTAAACTAAAAAGCAAAGACTCAAATCATACAAGACGCTCCAAGCAAAACACATATCATGTGGTGAATAAAAATATAGCTCCAAGTAAAGTTACCGATGGAAGTAGACGAAAGAGGGGATGCCTTCCGGGGCATCCCCAAGCTTTGGCTTTTAGGTGTCCTTAGATTATCTTGGGGTGCCATGGGCATCCCCAATATTAGGCTCTTTCCACTCCTTGTTCCATAATCCATCAAATCTTTTACCCAAAACTTGAAAACTTCACGACACAAAACTCAGCAGAAAATCTCGTAAGCTCCGTTAGCGAAAGAAAACAAAAGACCACTTCAAGGTACTGTAATGAACTCATTCTTTATTTATATTGGTGTTAAACCTATTGTATTCCAACTTCTCTATGGTTTATAAACTATTTTACTAGCCATAGATTCATCAAAATAAGCAAACAACACACGAAAAACAGAATCTGTCAAAAACAGAACAGTCTGTAGTAATCTGTAACTAACGCAAACTTATGGAACTCCAAAAAATTCAGCCAAAATAGGACGACCTAGATAATTTGTTTATTGATCAGCAGCAATTGAATCAATATTTTATCACGTTCTGGTGATTTTTAACAATTATTTTCGTGAACAGAAAGTTTCTGCAATTTTCAGCAAGATCAAATAACTATCATCCAAGAAGATCCTATAGGTTTAACTTGGCACAAACACTAATTAAAACATAAAAACACATCTAACCAGAGGCTAGATCAAATATTTATTCCTAAGCAGAAGAAAAAAGCAAAAAACTAAAAATAAAATTGGGTTGCCTCCCAACAAGCGCTATCGTTTAACGCCCCTAGCTAGGCATAAAAGCAAGGATAGATCTAGGTATTGCCATCTTTGGTAGGCAATCCGTAAGTGGCTCTCATAATAGATTCATAAGGTAATTTTATTTTCTTTCTAGGGAAGTGTTCCATGCCTTTCCTCAACGGAAATTGGAATTTAATATTCCCTTCCTTCATATCAATAATTGCACCAATCGTTCTAAGGAAAGGTCTACCAAGAATAATAGGACATGAAGGATTGCAATCTATGTCAAGAACAATAAAGTCTACGGGCACATAGTTCCTATTTGCAATAAGAAGAACATCATTAATTCTTCCCATAGGTTTCTTAATAGTGGAATCCGCAAGGTGCAAGTTTAGAGAGCTATCATCAAAATCACGGAAACCTAGCAAATCGCACAATTTTTTTGGAATCGTGGAAACACTAGCACCCAAATCACACAAAGCATAGCATTCATGATCTTTAATTTTAATTTTAATAGTAGGTTCCCATTCATCATAAAGTTTTCTAGGGACAGAAACTTCCAACTCACGTTTTTCTTCATAAGATTGCATCAAAGCATCAACGATATGTTTGGTAAAGGCTTTATTTTGACTATAAGCATGAGGAGAATTTAGCACGGATTGCAACAAGGAAATACAATCTATTAAAGAGCAATTATCATAATTAAATTCCTTCAAATCCAAAATAGTGGGTTCATTATTATCTAATGTTTTGATATCTTCAATCCCACTTTTATCAATTTTAGCATCAAGATCTAGAAACTCCGAATTTTTGGAACGCCTTCTAGGTAAAGGTGGATCACATTCAGTCCCATCATTATCAAGATTCATATTGCAAAACAAAGATTTAATAGGGGACACATCAATAACTTTTAGATCTTCATCTTTATTTTCATAGAGATTTGAAGAACACGCTTTCACAAAGCAATCTTTCTTAGCACGCATCCTAGCGGTTCTTTCTTTGCACTCATCAATGGAAATTCTCATGGATTTGAGAGACTCATTGATATCATGCTTAGGAGGAATAGATCTAAGTTTTAAAGAATCAACATCAAGAGAAATTCTATCAATGTTCCTAGCCAATTCATCCACTTTAAGCAATTTTTCTTCAAGCAAAGCATTGAAATACTTTTGCGAATTCATAAATTCCTTAACACTAGTCTCAAATTCAAAAGGCATCTTATTAAAGTTTCCATAAGAATTGTTGTAGGAATTACCATAATTATTAGAGGAATTACTAGGATAAGGCCTAGGATTAAAGTTTCCTATATACGCGTTGTTACCAAAATTATTCCTACCAACAAAATTCACATCCATAGGTTCATTATTATTCTCAATCAAAGTAGACAAAGGCATATCATTAGGATCAGAAGAAACACTCTTAGTAGCAAATAATTTCATAAGTTCATCCATCTTTCCACTCAAAACATTAATTTCTTCTATCGCATGCACTTTTTAGTAGATCTTTCAGTGTGCCATTGAGAATAATTAACCATAATATTATCTAGGAGTTTAGTAGCTTCTCCTAAAGTGATTTCCATAAAAGTGCCTCCCGCGGCCGAATCTAAAAGATTTCTAGAAGCAAAATTCAATCCGGCATAAAATTTTTGTATAATCATCCACAAATTCAAACCATGCGTAGGGCAATTACGTATCATTAATTTCATCCTCTCCCAAGCTTGTGCAACATGTTCATGATCAAGTTGCTTAAAATTCATAATATCGTTTCTAAGGGAGATGATCTTAGCGGGAGGAAAATACTTAGAGATAAAAGCATCTTTGCAGTTATTCCAAGAATCAATACTATTTTTAGGCAAAGATGAAAACCAAGCTTTAGCGCGATCTCTAAGCGAAAAAGGAAATAGCTGCAATTTAACAATATCATTGTCCACATCTTTCTTCTTTTGCATATCACACAAATCAACGAAGCTATTTAGATGAGTAGCGGCATCTTCACTAGGAAGGCCAGCGAATTGATCTTTCATGACAAGATTCAACAAAGCAGCATTCATTTCACAAGATTCAGTATTGGTAAGAGGAGAAATCGGAGTGCTAAGGAAATCATTACTGTTGGTATTGGTAAAGTCATACAATTTGGTATTATCTTGAGCCATCGTGACAAGCAAGCAATCCAACACACGAGCAAACAAGAAGCAAGCGAAAAAAAAGGTGAATGGAAAAGAGAGAAGGCGAATAAAACGGCAAGGGTGAAGTGGGGGAGAGGAAAACGAGAGGCAAATGGCAAATAATGTAATGCGGGA